>NW_026883576.1:0-50879 GCF_032173495.1 Musca vetustissima
CGGTGAAAATGTGTCTCATCGAAATATTGGTTCTAGACCCCATGTTTCTTTGGACCAAATCCGTTTCAGAAAATTTAGATTTCATCCAAACTTTGCCCATCTTATTATTTCTTCCAAGCTTAGTTCAAATTCTCGAACTTCCAATCAGGGGCTAGGTCTAAATGCGGCTATAGTTAATTATCGAACCTTACGTTCTAATTGTTTATCTCTCTATCCTCCGCAGGTGAAATGATTACAAAAGAGACATAGAACCAAACTCAAAACGCGGAACAAATCAGATAACTATTTTAATATAAAAAAAGGGGGTTATATGGGGACTACCCCAAAAAGGGGGTGAATATTAAAAATTTTTGGTAGAGAGATTTGTTACCATATACGACTACAAATTACCAAATTGCAGCAAATTCGGTTGAAAAATGCGCTCAAGAACCCCCAAATACCGAAAATTGGGGGTACCCAATATTATATTTTTTGGAGAGGCTATCCGGAACTCAAATTACTAAAAAATGGACCAATATTCATAATTTTTTGTTGAGAGATTTGCGAGAAAGATGACTCAAATTACTAAATTATATTTATAATTTTTTGTGGAGCCATTTAGTACCCAATAAGAACCCAATGTAGCAAATTTCAGTGAAGTCGGTTGAAAAACGCGCTCAAGAAACCCAAATTACCGAAAATTTGGGGGTACCCTTATATGGGGGCTATCCGAAAAATTGACCTATATTAATAAGTTTTTGTGGAGAGATTTGTTACCTATTAAGAATTCAAAATACTAAATTACAGCTAGTTCGGCAGAAAAATACGATCAAAACCCCCAAAATACTGAATATTAGGAGGTACCGATATATGGGGGCTACTAGAGAATGATGACCTATATTTATAATTTTTTGTGGAGCCATTTAGTACCCAATAAGAACCCAATGTAGCAAATTTCAGCGTATTCGCTCCCATATTGGGGGTACCCTTATATGGGAGCTATACCTAAACGTGGACCGATAAAGCCCATCTTCGAACTTGACCTGCCTGCAGACAAAAGACGACTCTATGCAAAATTTTGGCGATCTATCTCAATTCGTTTAGACGCTAGAGTGATTACAACAGACAGACGGATATGGCTATATCGTCATAGAATTTTAAGCTGATCAAGAATATATATACTTTATAGGGTCGGAAATGATTATTTCGATGAGTTACAAACAGAAAAACAAAATTAATATACCCTCCATATTATGGTGGAGGGTATAAAAAGGGGGTTATATGGGGACTACCCCAAAAAGGGGGTGCATATTAATAATTTTTTGTAGGGAAATTTGTTACCATATATGACTACAAAATACCAAATTTCAGGGAATTCGGTTGAAAAACGTGCTCAAGAACCTCAAAATAGCGAAAATTGGGGGAACTCTTATATGGGGGCTACCGGAAAAAGTGGACCTATATTTATAATTTTTAGTGGGGAGATTTGGTACCCCATAAGAATCCAATGTACCAAATTTCAGCGAATTTGGTTGAAAACCGCGCTCAAGAACCCTAAAATACCGAAAATTGGGGGGTACCCTTATATGGGGGCTACCCGAAAAAATTGACCTATATTAATAATTTTTAGTATAGAGATTTGCTACCCAATAAGAACTCAAAGTACCGAATTTCAGCGAATTCAGTAGAAAAATGCGATCAAACCCCCCAAAATACCTCAAAATTGGGGGTACCCTTATATGGGGGCTATCCGAAAATATGGACCCATATTTATAATTTTCAGTGGAAAGATTTGCTACCCAATACGAACTCAATATACCAATTTTGAGCGAATTCAGTTGAAAAACGCGCTCAAGAACCTCAAAATACCGAAAATTGGGGGGTACCCTTATATGGGGGCTATCCGAAAATATGGACCCATATTTATAATTTTCAGTGGAAAGATTTGCTACCCAATACGAACTCAATATACCAAATTTGAGCGAATTCAGTTGAAAAACGCGCTCAAGAACCTCAAAATACCGAAAATTGGGGGGTACCCTTATATGGGAGCTATGCCTAAACGTGGACCGATAAAGCCCATCTTCGAACTTGACCTGCCTGCAGACAAAAGACGACTCTATGCAAAATTTTGGCGATCTATCTCAATTCGTTTAGACGCTAGAGTGATTACAACAGACAGACGGACAGACAGACAGACGGACAGACGGACAGACGGACATGCTTAGATCGTCATAGAATTTTACGCTGATCAAGAATATATATACTTTATAGGGTCGGAAATGATTATTTCGATGCGTTACAAACGGAAAAACAAAACTAATATACCCTCCATACTATGGTGGAGGGTATAAAAATCGAAATGACTATCTAAAATTGCAGTTATATATAATCACATGAACTATCTAGTCGTGTATATTTTATATTTTATTTCCTATTTAATAGCGAATAAAGACCTTAGTAAAAATGTTCATGATTGTATCCATTCATACTGTAGCCTTCAACAAAACATATCGCACACATCCCGATTTACGTATACATCTACGTATATATGTATTTGTAAGCATCAGATAAATGAATGGGAACCCAGTTAAATGCGATTTTATTTGATTATCCTAGTTTTATGTGTTCAGTTGTTGTTGTTGCTATTTTCACAATACTATGGTTTCATTTCACTTATTTTCCAACTGGTCCATGCGCAATGGAAAACTTCCCTTCTATCATGGTCTGTGCGCCCAGCATATGAAGGCGCCAAAATTCATTCGATTTACACGTGTGTTTAATGGCAGTAGTATATCCTTTTGAAGTAAGCCTCTCGAGAAAGAAGACACGTGTTTTTTTTTCGTGCAACAGCAAAAACAACAACGACGAAGGGAGAAAAAGTTTTACCAACACCACACACAATAACAACTCTAAGGATAACACGTAACAAAAAAAGGGGATTTTCAGCTACTCCAATGATGTCGTCGTCGACAATGATGATGGTGGTGGTGATGATAATCACCACGACATTCAGGATATTCCCAACACAATACTATTCACCAACAAATTGAATTAATCTATTTGAGAAAATCTCTGGTGGCTGGAGTGAGGCAATTACTTGACGTCTATATTCCTGTGGTTACCATACACGAATCAAGGATAATCCTCAAGTTATTTTTCCTGTTTTATTCCTATTTGAATGGAGAATAAAAATGAGAAAATTTGTTAAAAAACTAAACTTCATATTGGCGAAATGGAATTAAGAGTAGATTTGGTTTCTCAAATTTAACAGGCTCTCAAAATTCGACAATAACGACTACACTCACTTACTATCACAATAATATTTGGTGAAAATGTATTTTATTTTTTTAGTTTCATACGGCGAGAACATTATCCACAGACAGCATCCTGGGGGATAAAATCTCACAATAAATGAGTGTATTGCAAAATTTCATCACAATAGCAATAACAGGAATTTCGATATAGATACACAAGTTGGGCGTTTCCTCTGTGGGGGTATGTACATACGAATACGTATAGATACGCAAACTTGTGTTGAATAGAGAAAAGAGGATGGAATTTCATCGAGGTTTTGATAAATGTAACAGGTTGATTTTCATAGTTACTTTTATTTAATTAGAATAGATTACTACACACGTACATAGCAATGTAATATTATAGTTGAGGAAGAAATGATCAAGCCCAAGTCAATTGCAATTGTCTAAATTTAAAACCTAGATTTATAAAATAATAGTCAAATTTAAAGTTTGAAAATTGTGTAATTTTATAAATGGATAAGTAAAAACTTGGGCCGATATTGATCACTTGGCGAGGATATTTTCTTCCCAATGAAAACCCCAAAAAAAACCGGACCGAACCTGGACCGATATTAATAGCTCATGGAAGAGTGGAACATGTAAATTCCTCAAACTACCTCAATTTAGAGTGCAACGTTATGACTAAAAGTGGTCCAATATTGATTACCTAGCTAGGAAATAACGAATATTTGGGGTTATCATTATATAAAAGGCTATGCCTAATTAATGACCGATATAGCTCAATTTCGAACCCAATATTTTAGTTTTGTATCTCGATATCCTCTGAAGGTCGGATGATTACAACAGATGGAAAAATCGGCAAAATCGTGGTCGAGGGAACATTGACATGAAATTGAACAAATTTAAATATGTGATATGTATCTATAAGTAAACCGACTAACGTCAATCCATACACATGCCTTTCTGCAACCTATGCTAAATTTAATTTCATTCGGGCAGATTTACTCTCCTTTGCGTACAAAGGGACAAATTTATGTAAATCGATTTAAAGCGATATACCCGCTCGAAATATATATGAAAGTGAAAAAGTGTTAAGTTCGGTCGGGCCATTCTTTGGATACCCTCCACCATAGATATACTGACAGGTACTAGAAATGAAAATATAGGGAACATACCAAAAAGTGGACCTTCGACACTAAGAACGGATTATGTAAACAATAATACAAATTTCAGAAATTTTTAATTGATATCAAATTCGATATCCTTCTGAAACCTCCACACAGGGACTAGGTCTAAATGCGGCTATAGTTCATTATCGAACCTTAAGTTCTAATTTTTTTATCTCGCTATCCTCCGCAGGTGAAATAATTACAACAGAGTCTTAGAACCAAACTCAAAACGCGGAACAAATCAGATAACTATCTATTTTAATATAAAAAGGGGGTTATATGGGGACTACCCTAAAAAGGGGGGCGAATATTAATAATTTTTGGTAGAGAGATTTGTTACCATATACGACTACAAAATACCAAATTGCAGCAAATTCGGTAGAAAATGCGCTCAAGAACCCCAAAAAAACCCTTATATGGGGGCTATCCGAAATAATGGACCTATATTCATAATATTTTTTGAGAGAATTTTGTACCTATTAATAACTCAAAATACTAAATTACAGCTAATTCGACGGAAAAATACGATCGAAACCCCCAAAATACTGAAAATTGGGAGGTACCGTTACATGGGGGCTACCAGAAAAAGTGGACCTATACTTATAATTTTTTGTGGAGACATTTAGTACCCAATAAGAATCGAATGTACCAAATTTCAGCGAATTCGGCTAAAAAACGCGCTCAAGAACCCCAAAATACCGAAATTTGGCGGGTACCCTTATATGGGAGCTATGCCTAAACGTGGACCGATATATCGCATCTTCGAACTTGACCTGCCTGCAGACAAAAGACAACCCTATGTAAAATTTCAGCACCCTATCTCAAATCCTTCAGAAGATAGCGTGATTACAACAGACAGGCAGACATGTACGTCTAGATCGTCTTAGAATTTTACCCTGATCAACAATATATATATACTTTATAGGGTCGGAAATGAATACTTCGATGAATTACAAACGGAATGACAAAAATAATATACCCTCCATACTATGGCGGAGGATATAAAAAATCAATAAGGTCATTCTAGTCTCAATTTTATATGTTGTACAAAATTTGTATGGCAATCGGACGAACTTTGGATCTATAGTACACAATTTACAAAAAATCGGAAAAAATATATGTGGGAGTTACATCTAACTCTGAACCGATTTTTACGAAACTTTACGTACATCATTCTAGACTCAATTCAGTACACTATGCCAAATTTCGTGCACATCTAAAGATATATAGGGACTTTAAATCGGACGAAAATATATATGGGAGCTATATCTAAATCTGATCCTCTTTTCACGAAACTTAACACACATCATTTTAGACCTTATTCATTACGCTGTGCCAAATTTCATGCATATCGAAAGATATATAGGGAGTTTTGAATATCATTTACATTAAATCGAATGAAAATATATATGGGAGCTATATCCAAATCTGATCCTCTTTTCACGAAACTTAACACTCATCATTCTAGATTCAATTAGGGACTTTTGAATACCATTTACATTGAATCGGTCGAAAATATATATGGGAGCTATATCTAAATCTGAATCGATTTTCCCCAATTTCAATAGGGTTCGTTCTTGGACCAAATAAGTGACCTATGCCAAATTTTATCCAATTCGTATCTTTATGCGACCTGTACTTTGTTTACAATTTAACATGGACAGACAGAACATGCAGGACGGACGAACATGCAGAAATAGACTTAGAAGGTTATTCTATGCATATTCTCAAAAGGAACCATGTGTCTATTTCGTTTCCTTTTGCCTGTTACAAACACATGTACAAAGACATAATGCCCTGTACAAACAGTGTGGTAAAGTGTATAAACAGGGTTATATATAGACTTAATTAATAATTTTTGGGAGTGAGATTTGTTACCATAAACGATCAAATTACAGCGAATCAAAATACATTCAATTCGGTCAAAAATACGATTAAAAACCCCAAAATACTGAAAATTTAGGGTGTAACCTTAAATGGGGCCTGCAAAAAATGGACATATATTAATAATTTTTAGTGGAGAAATTTGGTACCCTTATATAGGAACTACGCCTAAACGTGGCCCGATGTAGCCCATCTTCGAACTTAGCCTCCATGCAGACAAAAGACAACTATGGGCAAATTTTTGGCGATCTACTCAATTCGTTTTGAGGCTAGAGTGACGAACACGATTAAATCGTCATCGAATTTTAAGCAGATTCTTAACAGGGACCATGGGTCAAATACATAATACCCTGTCAAGTGAAGGTTATAATGCAATATTTGCTTCTTTTTCTCCACATTAACCGATCACCAAAAACTATATATATATATATCATCCAAAAACTACAACGAAGACAGTTTTCTTCATGACATATCAAACTTCAGCATCAGATAGTCCCCATTAAATCCACAGCTAGACAATTCGATGTTGTTTACCGCATCAAACACCTCATTGTGGGTCTGTAACTTTATTTTGGGGACTCATTATTATTATCGATCACTGCATAGCAGAGCTCGTCTCCGTAGTTCCTCACGGCTAAATTTGTTTGAAATGACTTCTCCTTACGAGTTGTTGCTGTCATCTTCTTTCCTGCAGTCCGGTTACTCATTTTGGAATTCCCGGTCTTTACGAATGATTCGAATACAAAGATCGAATTCAAGATACTAGAGCCAACTGTTCCGCCCTCAGAAGATGCGATAATGCATCTATTTATATACGACGACGGGAAGTAATATTTCTTTCATCGGAGGAAGTGAAGGCAATGTCAGACTTATTCTTTAGCATTTCAGTATGTTCTTATTTCTCAGGTTCATCCTGGCCTTTTTCCGCCGGCAGACTGTCTTTTACTTACTTCTTCCACCCTCGTATCTGTCTCTTCTCCAATGGTTCTTAAACACAGAATCATTTCTACCTGTTGACCAGCGATACCCTTGAAGAATGATGATTCTGTGTGACTCGTAGGCAGATCCACGACATTCGCGGAATTGGATTATTTGGGGTCTGCGCCGTAGATTTCTCCATAGTTGTTTTTTTTACATGAATCTAAACCTCCAACGGTTTGGGTTCGCAGTAATAAATTCCTAAAAGACGTCTAATCATACTATTCCACTAACTCCAGGAAGCGTCCGGTAGTAGACTCCACTCACCCGACAAGTTTATCTTGCAAAATTACTATACCAAGACTCAAAAGCTCCGGCTTCATAGATATGTAAAAAACGTTTCACAATATCCTACAAAGGTTAGGATAAATATATATTCGGCCCTGGATAAATTGTATATAACAACACCGATTATTTATACAAAATATGGTTGACAGCGACTCCCTGTGTATTCAGAGGTCTATTAAATATACAAGTGTGTAATATTTTGTTCTTTTTGTTGTGCCTAACACCGATTATAGCAAAAGTTTTGAAAATTATTATTTGAGAGTGTTTTTTAGTATATAAATAAGGTTACTTCTAAAAATGAGACCCTGTTCCTTAAAATGTTGTAGAATTTTTCTTTTACTCTCTTAGAAAAATTTAGAAAATTTTGTGGAATTCAGCAATTTTGTGATAGGAAAAAGATGTTTTCCTCTCCTGCATCCTCTGTAATGTTTTTCTTAAGTAGAGCCACCTTTTCACCATAACCACGGAGGAAGATATATATTTGACATTCTCTTATTTTTATCAGTAAAATAATTCCGTTACTTTAGTAACGCATACGCACAAACAGCTGGTATGTTCATTACTTACATTCCGAATTCAATCTTATGTATACCTACCCACCTACTGCGCATATGTCCTTGAAATTTTTCATCAAATTTCTTAAAAACTTATACAAATTCCTTCATATCCATTACCTCAAGGTTCTGAAAGCCTGTATTGTTCGTGTTACATATTTATAACTATTCGAATGGCTTTATGATTTATGTAGGCTAACTATTCCCAAAAGAAAAACGGGAAACGATGAAAAAAGAAATCGCGTGAGACCATGAATGTCACGAAAATTCCTACCTCAAGAATGAGGCCAGTAACTATTTGTTTTTGTTTCTTTATTGTTACTTTCACAATAAAATACAAAATATCCCGAATACCACCAGTCAATATCCTATTCCTGTATTTGTAGGGATGTAATGGAATGTTAGTCACTCAACCTTCACGTTTTTATGTTAGCCTGTAACTTTAAACATTCTTATCACAAAACTATGTGCTATTTATAATAGCATAGTTTAATATTATTTCGGTGATATATCACAGCTTCCTTCCTATCGTCTAATGGTGCATCCTTAGCGGAAAGATAAAGAATGATGCCATAAAAAAACTAACCATTACCAAATAAGGAAGACAAAGCAAGGTACTGCCTCATAGCAAGAAAAATTGTTATCACAAAAAGGTACTTTTTGCAATTCCTGTTATCCCAGTACTGGAAACATCTCCTATCACTCATATAGATGTGATGCCTGTGGAAATGTCACAGGAATCTCTGCAGAGAAAATATCACAGACAATGAATACTTTCATGGGATAGATAATCTGTTAACGAAGGGATGAAACTTTTCGTTACCATCCACGAAAAGGTGGAGAGGTTCTTGCAGGGTTGTAAAACATTGTTTGGAGATTTAGTTTAATATATATCCACATTTTGATATACGAGTGGTTCTCACAGGTTCACAGTAAGGAGAAGTGCATACTAAATTTGTTATTACCATAAGGTATATGGGAAATTACAAAAATCTTTTAAATTCCTTGAAGCTGAGGTTTGCACGGTTATAACTCGCGAAATATGAACATATTGCATATAATTTAAATTCATGTCTATAAAATGAAGTGTTCTTGTCAAAATCTTAAAATTTTGGTAATAAATAATAAGTTGGGTGGAAGCTGTGATGGTGGTAATGTAAAACCAGTGAGCGGAGCAGTATAGTCGGACGGGCCGACCATACGATACCCTACACAACTACCACGGAACTCAAATTTTCTGCGGATGTATATTCCGAGCCTGGGCAATAATTCGTGATATTTGCACCCTCTTGCCCGCTTAGTGGTAAACAGCAACTCTTCCTCAAACTGACATATTTTCCGAATATTACGAATATATATATTGTCCAGATTCCCTTCACCGTGGGTTGTGTTGTGATGTTCGGCTTTCATTTGTGGTCTATAGATCGACTCGATAATAACACAAAAAAATTTTTGTTTTCGGTCCACTTCATTCCAAAATTATTATCTGATCATCACCAAAAATTATAGGCGTTGTCCTTGACCATAACTGGAACCTCATGGAACATTTCAAAGCGATCAGCGCTATAGTTCCGCTCTCTAGAGTTATAATGGGTTACTAAATAATATACAAATACGGAGATACCTGTAAATATTTAGGTGTAACTCCCACGTCCGAGCACATACAACAATATAATTGGTATTAATTTAAAGGTCAACCACTCCTCTTGGATGTAATATCAACTCGTCGGGTCTATGTACTTCAGGGGTAAATATATACGCTATAGAATACAAATTTTGTGATTTTTCACACAAAAGTCTGGGTCCATTAAACCCTCTAAATATTGACCGATCTTTATCAAAACAGGCATGCTTATTCTTTGGCCTGATCACCTTCACCGTGGAAAATTTCACTTTGTTTGAGCCATAATTGCGGCCTCTGGAGCGACCAGAAAAACCGACAAAAATTTAGTATTTGGTCCATTTCATCCCCTAAATATTAATCGATCTTTCCCAAAAACCATAGGGGTCTTCATTGGCCAGAACCCATCCTACATGCAAAATTTCGTGAAGATTGGTCCATAACTGTGGCCTGTATCGTGTTTACAAATTATAATGGACAGACGGACGGACGGACACACATGTCTATATCGACTTAGCTAGTCTAGATATGACGATCGGTATACTTAAAGGTGGGTCTAGGACCAATATTTCGCGGCGTTACAAACTTTTGGGGCTGCACAAAGCTATAATACCCTGACAACATTGTTGTGTAGGGTATAAAAATCGAAAATTCAAGAAACATTTCGATTTAATTAAAATTTTAATTTATTTTATTTTCAGATATCCTCATGCTTCTATTTGTTTTTCGCGAAAATTTAACCGTATTTCAATGTGATTTGACAAGTATGCAAAGAAAACAAATGTGTTTAACCATTTGTGAAGAAATTCGCGAATTACAACAAATAGGAATTCATTTAATTTATATTTGAAATACAATATTTAAAATCGCTATAACTTTTGTGCGCAGCATCCGAATTTGTGAACGCGAACATATTTCGAATCAGCATATTTTTCTTAACCTATGTACCAAAAATCATGAATGTGCTCGCAAAAAAAATTTTCAAATTTTTTTTATGGAATTTTAAAAGAATTTTGTAATTTCCCATATATTTTTAATCATAATAACATTCTTTGTCGATTTAGACTTGTTCGTTTGTCGAGACATAGGCATATGCTTTAACTTAATAAAGGCCCAGCCCAATTTTCGGCATTCTTAACGCTTTTTCTGCATTTTCCCACTTGAGTATGAGTAATTCGGCATTCCCTCTTCATGGAGGATGAAAAACATATTTCAAAAAGTTTCGGCATAAGTCCCATTTTTAACTTAAATGTGAGTAACTGGCATTATGGGTTCCTTCAGAGTGAAAACCCAAAGAAACTACAATTTGATATTCCGGATTTTTGGAGGGAAGAACATTCTGCATAAAAAAGTTGCAAGAAGTCCATGTTCCGCTATAATCCTTATGAATTACGGCAATCCGGATTCTTTGAAAGTGAAGGATATTTTTGCAGAGAAGATTGAGGATAGGACCATGTTTTGGATCTTTCCTTCTATTAATATGAAGCCGCATTTTAGCATTTGGAGGTTTAAGCTGCATTTTCCAAACGCAGATCTGTAATTTTGGCATTTCGGATTCTTGGGGGGTGTAATGTTGTCTATCCCAGATTTCCAATCGGAGCCTCTGTAATTTTCTCCGAGAAAATACATCCTTGTGGCATAAAAGGAGATATGAATGCACAAGTGTATTGTAGGTATTGCGGTAGTCGTAAGTGCATTTTCCAATCGAGGTTGTCGAACCATTAAGAGTTCCTGGCTCAGTATTTTATTCTGAGTCTCTGTAGTTTTCTCAGAGCTCCCGATCGATTTAAGGAATTTAGAAAGCACCCTACATGGTAAAAAGTATAAAATGATCGCCACTGCTGAAATTAAGTCGTATCTGTCTGTACCTATACCGAAGTCGCTGTAATTGGCTTTCTGGGTTAATAGAGGGTATACAATTTCTTCACAAAAAACGGTGATGTAGCTCCGCGCGGTCTGGTAGATCTGGAGGACTTCTATAAGGCTTGGTGGTCCTTTATTAGGGATACGTAGTCGAGAGTAAAAGTCGACTTTTAGACTTTTAGAGTTTTGAATCCGACCAAAAAGTCGATTTTTAAACTTATAGATTCTTGTCTTTGACTGAAAATTCGACTTTGTCAAACCTGTTCAAAATCGATTATCGAATTTTACCGAATAAAGCAAAATCGACTAAAAATGTAAATATTTTTATAAGAATTGTTGTCAACAGATGAAATAAAGTTCTGGAATGTGTAATCTTTGGGCATTTTCGGCTTTGTGGTAATAAACCAAGTATTTATGAAGAAAATCGAAAGTCGATCTTGAAAGTCGACTTTGCGATTTTCTGAAAGATCAAAAGTCGCCTTCGACGTTTAGACTTTTCAATACAAAAAGTCGATAAATCGATTTACTTATCCCTACCCTTTATATAAAATCTGGTGGTCTAATAGATTAGCTGATGATATTATTTAAGAACTCCTTCTGGTGTTCTTCAAATACCTTCTGATTTTCTATAACTACTTACTACTGTAATAATATATAAGACCTGGAGGTCTTCTATAAGACCTGGTGGTCTTCTATAAGACCTGGTGGTCTTCTATAAGACCTGGTTGTCTTCTATAAGAACTGGTGGTCTTCTATAAGAACTGGTGGTCTTCTATAAGAACTGGTGGTCTTCTATAAGACCTGGTGGTCTTCTATAAGACCTGGTGGTCTTCTATAAGACCTGGTGGTCTTCTATAAGACCTGGTGGTCTTCTATAAGACCTGGTGGTCTTCTATAAGACCTGGTGGTCTTCTATAAGACCTCGTTGTCTTGTGGTCTTCTATAAGACCTGGTCGTCTTCTATAAGACCTGGTGGTCTTCTATAAGACCTGGTGGTCTTCTATAAGACCTGGTGGTCTTCTATAAGACCTGGTGGTCTTCTATAAGACCTGGTGGTCTTCTATAAGACCTGGTGGTCTTCTATAAGACCTGGTGGTCTTCTATAAGACCTGGTGGTCTTCTATAAGACCTGGTGGTCTTCTATAAGACCTGGTGGTCTTCTATAAGACCTGGTGGTCTTCTATAAGACCTGGTGGTCTTCTATAAGACCTGGTGGTCTTCTATAAGACCTGGTGGTCTTCTATAAGACCTGGTGGTCTTCTATAAGACCTGGTGGTCTTCTATAAGACCTGGTGGTCTTCTATAAGACCTGGTGGTCTTCTATAAGACCTGGTGGTCTTCTATAAGACCTGGTGGTCTTCTATAAGACCTGGTGGTCTTCTATAAGACCTGGTCTTCTATAAGACCTGGTGTTCTTCTATAAGACCTGGTGGTCTTCTATAAGACCTGGTGGTCTTCTATAAGACCTGGTGGTCTTCTATAAGACCTGGTGGTCTTCTATAAGACCTGGTGGTCTTCTATAAGACCTGGTGGTCTTCTATAAGACCTGGTGGTCTTCTATAAGACCTGGTGGTCTTCTATAAGACCTGGTGGTCTTCTATAAGACCTGGTGGTCTTCTATAAGACCTGGTGGTCTTCTATAAGACCTGGTGGTCTTCTATAAGACCTGGTGGTCTTCTATAAGACCTGGTGGTCTTCTATAAGACCTGGTGGTCTTCTATAAGACCTGGTGGTCTTCTATAAGACCTGGTGGTCTTCTATAAGACCTGGTGGTCTTCTATAAGACCTGGTGGTCTTCTATAAGACCTGGTGGTCTTCTATAAGACCTGGTGGTCTTCTATAAGACCTGGTGGTCTTCTATAAGACCTGGTGGTCTTCTATAAGACCTGGTGGTCTTCTATAAGACCTGGTGGTCTTCTATAAGACTTGCTGGTCTTCTATAAGACCTGGTGGTCTTCTATAAGACCTGGTGGTCTTCTATAAGACCTGGTGGTCTTCTATAAGACCTGGTGGTCTTCTATAAGACCTGGTGGTCTTCTATAAGACCTGGTGGTCTTCTATAAGACCTGGTGGTCTTCTATAAGACCTGGTGGTCTTCTATAAGACCTGGTGGTCTTCTATAAGACCTGGTGGTCTTCTATAAGACCTGGTGGTCTTCTATAAGACCTGGTGGTCTTCTATAAGACCTGGTGGTCTTCTATAAGACCTGGTGGTCTTCTATAAGACCTGGTGGTCTTCTATAAGACCTGGTGGTCTTCTATAAGACCTGGTGGTCTTCTATAAGACCTGGTGGTCTTCTATAACATCTGACTGTCTTCCATAAATCCTGATTGTTTTTTTATTACTGGGTCGCCTAATGGTCCTTTATATGACCTGATGTTCTTCTATAAAGCATAATAATCTTCTACAAGACCCGGTGGTTTACTAAAAATGTTGGTGGTCTTGTAGACGAAATGGTGATTTCTGTTGAAGACCTGATGGCCTTATGTGAGACCTGGTGGTTTTATATTGAAAACCTGGGGGCCTTCTATGAGAACTGATGATATTCAATCGTCTATATGTCCTAGGGATGTTCTAGAAGACTTTTGTTGTGTATCATAAGACCCGTTAGTCGCCAATAAGTCCTAATGATCTCTTGCAAATATACCCGATTTATTGTGTTAGCATCATGTGGCGCGTTTTTCTCGAAACAGTTTTTTTTACAATTGGCGGCACGATAGCTCAAAAACTAATAATCCAATCAGTTCCAAATTTTTACACTTTATTCTGTACATACTATAACTATCGTATGAACTTAAAATGAAAACGAAATGTAATCGGTCGTGGTCTTCCTTATTTTCTAAATTGACTTGTAGTCAAAAATAGGGAATTTTCCAAAAAATCAATTTTCAAATTCCTTTAGTTCCAAAAACAACAACAAAAAAGATTATGTTAATTAATTTTCTTATCCTTTAAGTTTTTTAACATGTAGTATACAAAAATACAAGTCTTCAATATTAAACACTTACATTTGCAAGCCGTTTGAAAATCACCAACCAGCTGGTTATCTTAAACAGATGTATACCAACATTACGACAATATACAATATTTATATGGGACATAAAAGTGTGGTTGTAAAGTTGTTGTTACAAAAAACAATTTCCTCCCAGCTACCCACTTACCTCATTCTCCCATTTATGTTACCCTGTGACCCGTACACTGCGATATCGCTAACATAATATAGCCATTGGGGAATAAGACTTCCGGTATAATTCCAAATCAAAAGAGAATTATAAAATACAATCCCTATTAATATCTGGATCCTTTTCATATTGTTGTGAAAAAATATTCTTGGCTTTTTTTTCTTCAAAAGAAATCATTTGATACGAGTAAAAATAAAATGATTATATAGAGCATTTGCATGCAGCCTATAGTTGCCTCTCTGCCCTCATTATTCAGTATTAATGCAGGACTTTGGTTACTTTTTCCTCCATCTTATCAAAATATCCCATTTCCACATTTATGTTATCCTGTGACCTGTACAATACGATATCACTAACATAATATTGTCATTCCGGAAAAGGACCTTGGGTGCAATTCCCAACAAAGTGGATGATAATAAAAACCAATCCCTACTAACAGCTGGATACATTTCAAAATAATAAAATATTACCGCCGTTTACTTTCATAGAGTAAGTGTTTTCCCTATTTTTGTCCCTATGTTATCAAAATACCCCACTCTCACATTTATGTTATCCCGTTCCCACTATAATGCAATAACACTCACAAACTGTTTACATTCTGGAAAGAAATCTTTTGATGCGAGTAAAAATAAAATAAGATTATAGAGAATTTTTGTAACCAAAACCTATGCCTTTCTCTTTATCCATCCATATACTAATATGGAGCTTTTAATATTTATCTCTCTGTGTTATCAGAATACCGCCTTTTGGACATTTATGATATCCTGTCACCAGTACAATGCAATATCACTAACATAATATTGTCTGAGATTACAGACTAAGTTTGACTAGACATAATTCACAAAATAAAATTTCATTCACATAGCTTCTCACAGTCATTTTCTAGCTGATATTTGTAATCTTGTAACTTTTTGTAATACAAAAGTCGTACATATTTCTCAATATTTTGTTCATAACATAGTGATGATGCTTTTTTATCACATGATATACAAAAATGTTATCCACACATTTAATTCTGTGACATATATCACATTTAGTAATAGGCTAACAGAAACCTGACAAGACATGTAAAGGCTTTACATATTTGTGCTGAAAATTCTCAAATATGTACTTTTTCGAATATTTAATCTAATAACCTTGACAATTTTATCTCATATGAGACAGCGCCATCTATACGATGTAAGAAGATTAATTTAATTTAAACAAATTGGAAGCAATTGTGAAATAGAATATAGTCCGTCATCTAAAGGGGGTGATAGTAAATAGGTTTCATACAAATATTGCTTGGGGCATTAATACTAAAAAAGCCCCAAAAATTAGATAAACCGTGAGTCGAAATTGCTTATAACGATGGCCAAGGGACGGCAATATACCTTTGTCGGGACTTTTGGAAAAATTCATTATAAACTATTTCGACTGTATCATAGTATATTTAGCTGTTGGATATAAGATGTCAACTCATTGAAAGATAGCATTTTCCTTTTTATTGTATTTATTTTGTAATGCCACTTGGTTGGATTTTTTAAATTTTTTACAAAAATTATTTATTAAATCTCGTTTTAATTTAAGATAGTTCAGAACTAAATATTTAAATTCTGCTGACGACTTCACTGTCAAAAATTATACTATAATGACCCGGATTGAGGAAAGTTATCTTTAGGCATTAATTGAATGAATGAATTTGTTGAAAATCTATTTTTTTTAGTGTACAGTACACGTAGATATTTGGATATTTAGCCAAGACACCAACTAAATTCCAATTGGAAAATATTGATAAAGAGAAATTGATAAAGAGAAAAATTCTAATTGCAATGAACATGTTAGTTGAAATATCTAAGAGAGCAGCTGATAAATAAATATAATAGGAAAAATTCCGTATATAAAGACCAGTAAGGAAAGTAGTAAAGTCGGACGGGACGATTATATGATACCCCTCACCACTTTGAGTATATTCTACATAAGTATCTTGCAATGATTCGTTGCGCAAATTTTCGTGTCAATCGGACAAACATTAGAAGTTTGGTGCATCATTTACCTAAAATCGGACGCAAATATATATGGGAGCTATATTCAAATCTGAACCGATTTCAGTGAAACTTTCCACACAATAGGTTATAATAACTTCAGTAAGTTGTGCAAAATTTTGTGCAAATCGGTCATATTATGGACCTTTGACGAAAATATATATGGGGGCTATATCTAAATCTGGACCGATTTTCACGAAATGTAGGACACTTCATTCGGGACCCAATTCAGTACCCTATGCCAAATTTCATTCAAATCCAAGGATATATAGGGACTTTGGAGACCGATTTAACTTAAATCGGACGAAAATATATATGGGAGCTATATCTAAATCTGAGCCGATTTTTACGAAACTTAGCACACATCATTCTGGACCTAATTCAGTACTCGATGCCAAATTTCATGCAAATCGAATGATATGTAGGGACTTCGGTGCACCATTTACCTTAAATCGGACGAAACTATATATGGGAGCTATATCTAAATCTGAACCAATTTTCTCGAAACTTGGCACAAATCAATCGATTTTTTCCAATTTCAATAGGGTTCGTCCTTGGGCCAAATAAGTGACTTGTGCCAAATTTCATCCAAATCGGATTGTAAATGCGACCTGTACTTTGTTTACAATTTAACATGGACATTTTCTCAAAAGGAACCATGTGTTTATCTCGTTTCCTTTTGCCTGTTGGAAACATATACACAAAGACATAATACCCTGTACCACAGTGTGGTGTAAAATTTTTCTAAATTGTCTACATAGCCCAAACCCACATCCCAACAATGATCCTAACTCCAAATTTTTGGATCCCAGCTCAATCAGTTCAGCCAAAATTCATATTGTACCAAATTTAGTACAATTTAGTACCCACAAGTATTAATTTCCAAAACTACTTCGATAGCCCAATCCTACAATCCAACAGTAACCATATTTCCAAAATTCAGTGCTCTATCGGTTCACTCAAATCCACATTTGGTACCATTTTGTTCACATTACTAAAAATTTCAAAAATTGTCTACATATCCCAATCCTACACCCCAACAGTAATCCTAACTCCAAATTTCCGAATTCCAGCTGTATTGGATCACCCAAAATTTAAATTTTACCAAATTTAGTACACATTAGTACGAATTTTCAAAACTTTCTACAAAGCCTACACCAGATCCAGATCAATATCCCCAACAAAGATCATAACTCCAAATGACCAGATTCCAGCTCTATCAGTTCACCCAAATTTGGTAGCATATAGTACACATTAGTAAGAATTTTAAAAAATTCCCTACATACCCCAATCCTTCACCCCAACAATGGTCCTAACTCCAAATTTCAGGATCCCACTTCTATCGGTTCACGCAAATGTCAGTGTTCCAGGTACAATTTAGTACTGTCGTACACATGAGTAAACAATTTCCAAAACTACGTACATGTCCCAATCCTACACTCCTGCGGAAGGATGCCAGCTCCATTTGGACCAAATATAGTACTTTTTGTATACATGAGTACACGATTTCAAAACCAACTCCATATATCGACCCTATCTCTCAACAACCTTATTTCGCATTCCATATTTAAAATTTTTAGTTCTATCCCTTCACATGATACGAAGTTGTACAAAAATTAGTACATTTTAGTAAATTTCATATACTTATAGTTCGAATATACAAAACCCCCTTTGCTACATCTATTCTACACTCCATCAATGACCCTCAATTCAAATTTCAGCCTTATCTGAGACCTTTGGATCAAGTGTGACCCTCACCCCAATATTCTAACTCCTGCCGTTTCGTCTGGGCGTTGAAGAATCGTTAACCCTACGGTCAATAACCAAAAAAGTATACGTAGATCAATAACCGTGGTACATTTGTACCCATCCAAAGATAGCTCTGTAACTCATTAAAAAATAGGACTATCGTGAGGTTTTTTGTTTTAAATTAGTCTATACGGATCTGATGTAGATGTAGGAACTCAAAATTATATATACATTAAAATAATATATATTTAAATCCATGCTTAAATGATAATCTATCTAAAACAATCGTAGTAAATTCGTTATAGCTTTCGAATGGGTTAAACTTTTATAGTTATTTTTTTATTGGAATCTTATTTAGGTGTTTCTCAACTCCTCTGCAAATTTTTGTGGCCCTAGACAACATGGGACCATCAGGGCGACTCGTGGAAATCAGAAACTACCTTGGTTTTCCGTTGGTATACAGGGACTAAAACAATTATTATTGCCAATTATTCACATTTTATGAGTTTAGAGATTGTGATTGGCGCATTTTTAACATTATTTAATACTTTAAAACGTTATTTAATGACAGTTTATATATGAACGCCAATTTAGGATTGTAATAAATCAGACAAATTCGATTATAGAAAAGTTTCAGGCCCAATATGAAGAATAATTGGATAATTACGGACAATAATCATTGTTTTTGTCCCTGTATACCAAGGGAAAACCTGGGTAGTTTCTGACTTCCAAGAGCCGCCCTGAAGGCCCCATGTTGTCTAGGGCCACAAAAATTTGCAGAGGAGTTGAGGAACACCTAAATAAGATCCCAATAAAAAAATAATTAAAAAAGCTTAACCCATTCGAAAGCTATAACGAATTTACTGCAATTTTTTTAGATAGATTATCATTTAAGCATGGATTTAAATATATATTATTTTAAGATATATATAATTTTGAGTTCCTACATCTAAATCAGATACGTATAGACTAATTTAAAATAAAAAAAAAAACCTCACGATAGTCCAATGTTTTAATGAGTTACAGAGCTATCTTTGGATGGGTACAAATGTACCACGGTTATTGATCTACGTAGGTAATAACATTAAAAAATTGTAAAAATTATATATATGGAAAATATTTATAATTTTTTTCTTCAATTATGGGTGAAAATACCTCAAGAATGATTCCTCAAAATTTGATCCAAATATCTCCATTATTTTACAGCATTTTTATTCAAAAAAAGGTACAAATGTCCCCGGTTATTGACCGTAGGGTTAAGGCAGTCAGTCAATCACCTTACTTTTATATACCCTTCACCACACTGTTGTACAGGGTATTATGTCTTTGTGCATATGTTTGTAACAGGCAAAAGGAAAAGAGATAGACCCATAGTTCCTTTTGAGAATATACATATAATCACTTTCTGAGTCGATTTATGCCTGTCCGTCCGTCCGTCTGTCAGTCTGTTGGTGTTAAATTGTAAACAAAGTACAGGTCGCATTTATAATCCGATTTGGATGAAATTTGGCACAGCTCATTTTTTTGGCCCAAGGACAAACCCTATTAAAATTGGGATCAATCGGTTCAGATTTAGATATAGCTCCCATATATAGTTTCGTCCAATTTAAGGTAAATGGTGCACCAAAGTACCTATATATATTTCGATTTGCACGAAATACTGAATTAGGTGTAGAATGCGTACTGAATTAGGTGTCGAATGATGTGTGCAAACTTTCGTGAAAATCGGTTCAGATTTAGATATAGCTCCCATATATAGTTTCGCCCGATTTTAGGTAAATAGTCCGCTAAAGTCCCTATATACTTTTAGATTTGCACGAAATTTGGCACAGAGTAATGAATAAGGTCTAGAAGGATGTGTGTTAAGTTTAGTGAAAATCGGTTTAGATTTATATATAGCTCCCATATATATCTTCGTCCGATTTAAGGTAACTTGTGTACCAAAGTACACGAAATTTAGCATAGCGTATTAAATTAAGTCTAGAATGATGTGTGCAAAGTTTCGTGAAAATCGGTTCAGATTTAGATACAGCTGTTATATAAATTCATCCGATTTTAGGTAATTGGTGCACCAAAGTCTCTGAAAAGCATTCGATTTGCACGAAATGTATTATAGCGTGCTGAATAAAGTCTAGAATGACGTGTGCTACGTTTCGTGAATATCGGTTCAGATTTAGATGTAGCTCACATATATATTTTCGTTCGATTTTATGTACTTGATTGATGCATCAAGTACATAAAATCGAACGCTATATATCTTTCGATTTGCACGAATTTTGGTGTAGAGTACTGAATTAAGTCTAGAATGATGTTGTTAAGCTTCGTGAAAAGATCCATAGCTAGGCCGATTGACACAACGTACTGAAATAATATAAATTAGTATCTGGCAAGTTTCCCTGAAATCGGTTCAGATATAGATATATAACAAACACGCGACGTATGCTAGGATACATATGTAGAATATACTCAAAGTGGTGAAGGGTATCATATAGTCGGCCCAGTCCGACTTAACTTATTTCCTTACTGATTTATTAATATAAATAGTGATGTGTCGATACATTTTTGGACACATGATTGCATAGTCAATTCTTGGATATTGCTAAACCTTTCTAACCGAATGGACTGCAATTTGCCATTTCTGGTTCTTGGAGGGTAACAAACGTCTATGTAGATAGTGATTAATAGAGGCACAGTTTTTGGCATAAACCTCATAAAAAGTCGGTTCATTTCGGAATTTTGAACAAAGTGGCTGCAATTTGTCATTCCATGTTCATGGAGGGGAAAAAATATTTGAATACAATATTCGATACAGATCCATGTTGTGGCAAAGGGCCACATAAATTTCATGTCTGTTTTTGGTAGTTTGATGGTTTTCCACTTCCAAT
Organism: Musca vetustissima; assembly: GCF_032173495.1. Classification (NCBI taxonomy): domain Eukaryota; kingdom Metazoa; phylum Arthropoda; class Insecta; order Diptera; family Muscidae; genus Musca; species Musca vetustissima. The sequence goes on from NW_026883576.1 coordinate 21,437, forward strand.
TTCACAATGGTACACCAAAGTCCTAATGTTTGCAAGATTGCTCAGCGTACCTGATTGACCTAGAATGACTTGTATCAAATTTTGTTTAAATCACTTCAGATTTAGATATAGAGGAGGTCAACATATCTCGTCTTGTTGTAGTAGGGTTAATGAAACAAGATAGATGAAGGATATGATGAAAATCATTCTTCATTTGGTTTGACTGAATCTGGAATTGCCGCAAACAAATATATCAACTGGGGTCAAAACTCAAAAACTTGTTCCAAGGCGACTTGGTCCTTCTCGGTTCCTAATACCTTACGCCAATATAAGGAATATTCGAAAGTTTAGAAAATGAACTCTATTTTGTAGCACACCGTAATCAAACGCAGTAGTCCGCAATACATGTTATTTAAAAATCTTCCTTTTATATTTATTGCCATAATTTTCCACTTTATAGGATTTAACTGTGCTCACATGTTGACCTAGTTTCCGAGTAGTGACATATACATACTATGATTTTCCGCCCTTTGTGAATCATGAGATAAAGTCTCTGCCAAATTCCACACACTAAAATTAAAAAAAAACAATCATTTAGAATTTATTTATACCCCATAAAATAAAAATATTTAAATTTCTATACAATATAATAATAAATCATATTTATTAAAAACATATTCTAACAACATATGTAAATAAATTATTATTTTACAAAATTATTTTTATCATTGTTTAGTATAAGGATCCCATCAATGCAACCAACATGTAACATGCCAAAATTATATTTCAGTTCGTTTCTGTTACATTTCATTTTCTGTTCTCATTCCATTATCAACGAGCGCTGAAACTTTGTTAGATGCCTGTAATATTACTTTGCCATGCCATTCATGCTGTTATGCTACCCTGTAACATGTGGCATTCTTATTACTTACAACATTCTTGACTATCTACCATCGCTGGGGATGATTTTTTCGCTTGGTTCATGATACTTTTTCTAACAATTTTCAAATATCTTCGAATATTTTCGTTGGCCGTCGTTCGAATACACATTTTGTTTCGAGCACAGTTTTTTATTCAATAACAACGATATGTGTCTGGTGGTGTTGGTGGTTGAACGGATGTGATAAAAATATCTATCCCATAGGAAAATTCGCAAAAAAGAGAAAATGTAGTGAAAATTCTTTATGAACCACCAATGCATCGATTATGATATCCTGTTAACCGAATCATTTTGTACGAAAGTTATGTGGTAGACATGTACACATTTATGACAACTTTCATAGTTGTTATCATAAGTGGATGGTGGCTACAGCCGTGTGTATGTGCAAATATGTATAAGACCGAATTGCTTTCATTTTTCGAATGTTGAGTGGTATCAGTAAATAGCACATACATTTATTACTAGTCAGTGGTTGGAATACAAACATAAACGAAGGAAATTATAGAGGAGATTACGTCTTCTGATAAAAAAACAGTAAGGAAAGTAGTAAAGTCGGACTGGGCCGACTATATGAGACCCTTCACCTCTTTGGGGATATTCTACATATGTATCCTAACAGACGTCGCCTTTTCTAAGGAACATTGACATGAAATTGAACGAATTAAATATGCGATCTTTATCTATAAGTAAAACGACTAACATAAATTCCAAAACATGCCATTCTACAACATATTCTAAATTTTGTAAATAGATTTAAAGCACCCATGGCACCCATGATTATTTGGTGTACAGTCAACATGAATAGGTCGAAATTATATATGGAAGCTAATATGAACAATATATATAAAAGGTATATGTAAATCTGAACAAATTTCAAGAAAACTTGACACACGAAAGGTTATAGTAACAGTACATTGTACAAGATTGTGTGCCGATCGGCCAATCTTTGGGGCTTTAGTCACCATTTACCTTAAATCGGACGAAACTATATATGGCAACTATATCTAAATCTGAACCGATTTTCTCGAAATTTAGCACACATCATTCTGGACCTAATTCAGTACTCTGTGTCAAATTTCGTGCAAATCGAAAGATATATAGGGACTTTAGGGCACCTTATATCGGACGAAACTATATATGGGAGTTTTATCTAAATCTGACCCGATTTTCTCGCAACTTTGCACACATCATTCTGGACCTAATTCAGTACTCTGTGCCAAATTTCGTGCAAATCGAAAGATATATAGGGACTTTGGTGCACCAAATGCAAATCGAAAGATATATAGGGACTTTAGTGCACCATTTACCTTAAATCGGACGAAAATATATATGGGAGCTATATGTAAATCTGAACCGATTTTTCCCATTTTCAATAGGGCGAAAATATATATGGGAGCTATATGTAAATCTGAACCGATTTTTCCCATTTTCAATAGGGTTCGTCCTTGGGCCAAATAAGTGACCTGTGCCAAATTTCATCCAAATCGGATCATAAATGCGACCTGTACTTTGTTAACAAAAATACATGGACGGACAACAGACGGACATGCATAAATCGACTTAGATAGTAATTCTATGCATATCCTTAAAAGGAACAATGGGTCTATCTCCATTATTTTTGCCTGTTACAAACATATGCACAAAGACATAATACCCTGTACCACAATGTGGTGAAAATAAGAAATAAGGCCTGTATGTATTACTATACATTCTAACCAAGGATTCTATATGGACCAAGGATTCTATATGGACCACGGATTCTATATGGATTCTTATGTTGCGAGTATTCACAAACTGCTAAACAATATCTATAATTTTCTAGAATTAAAAGATATAGTCCGCATTACAAAGATATATGGTCAATTCTGTTAGAATTGTCGATTAAATAGTATAGCCCCATTACAAAGCTATTCCCAATTTTCGGTATTTTGAGGATTTCACACACGTTTTTAACCGATTTGACTTAATATGATACCTTAAACAATTATAAATATCGGTCGACCATTGGGTGTAGCTGTCATATAAAAGTTTAGGTCCTAGTAGCATCTTCCAACGAAATGAATGACATTCCCAGTCTTTGTTGTGTTAACAACTTCTTCATAGGACATTTACATGTATATTTAAATTACTAAAGTATATACGTGAGTAATATTTAAATCTGAACCGATTTCTAACTTAACCAAATCATTCTAGACTAAATTCCATACACGCTGCAAAAATTCTTGAATATAGAACAAACAAAGACTCGTCGCTGCGCCATTTACATAAAATCGGACGAAAGTATATATGGGAGCTATGTCTAAATCTGAACCGATTTCAAAAAAAAAACTTGGTATGTATCAATGAAGACCTAATTCAGTAGTCTGTGCAAAATTTTGCCTCAATCGAACCAATATTGGGAGTTCGGTGCCCCATTACATAAAATCGGACGAAACTATATATGGGAGCTATATCTAAATCTGTACCGATTTTCTCCAATTTCAATAGGGTTCGTCCTTGAGCAAAATAAGTGGCATGTGTCAAATTTTATCCAAATCGGATTATAAATGCGACCTGCATTTTGTTCACAAAAATACATGAACGGACGGACATGTACAAATCGACTCAGAAAATTATTCTATGCATATTCTCAAAAGGAACCATGGGTCTATCTCGATTCCTTTTGCCTGTTACAAACATACAGTGTGGTAAAGGGTATAACAAGAATGGAAATCACGAAGCTTTGGTGCAAAGTCAGTATCTACGGGTGTCGTTGATTTGCCCACGAGACGATTTTTCTGCGCTCTCTCGTAAGCGGTGAAGATTATTAGATCCCCAGAAGAGCAGAAAAATATAAGAAAAAGAGTCTCCCTCCATCCGATACAAAGAGAAAGCTAAGCCAAACCAAAATTAAGGGAGACTTCCATATATTTTGAAGGTGACACTATCAAGACGGGCGCTGTGAACAACAGAATAGTTCGTCCGGTATACTGAATAATGAGAGGAAAAAGGAGAAATACCTCTTCCACAGGGAGGAGAATAAAGAAAGCACTCTCCTGTCGTAGGCTTACACTAGAAATGCTCATTTTACTTGTATTGTTTTTCGTACCATACTCTCCCGCCTACGCGAAGAATCAGAATTGAGAGAGAATTCGTTTGGTTTGTTTTTACAAAAACGTTAAGGGCTAGGCAACACTGGCTTACACAAGGTTGGATGAGACTGACTGAGACCAAGCGCAAGGTCCACGCACAACCTATTTAACACTGCCTTTAGCAAAATAGAGTAGACAAGTATTGAAGATGAGGAAGCCACAAAAAACAGCAAGGGAGGAACACCCAGCAAGAAAAATGAGGGCGCCGAATCTCAAGAAGACATATAATGCTTGATTAACTTTCTGCTGATTTTCTTCCCGCAACCGATTTCCCTTCTGCCTCCAGTAGCAAAGAAGCGTGAGTCACTACTCCTCCCTCTAATGAGAAGTAGGTTTCCAGTTGCATAACATCAACATGGATTCCGGAGGATGCATACCTCAACTACAGAATTACATGCCTTAATCACATATATAACCAGATGACTTAAGCAGAACCTTCGATACTGTCAATCACCCTAAACTGTTCGAGGACATAGAGAAAACCAACTTTCCGGCCTAGATTGAAACGTTATATAATCATTAATATGTGTGGTCGCCAGTCATATATGGAATTCAGAAACAATAATTTCAAAAACTGTAATGTGAAACAGAGAATATATGCGCCGCTAAATCTTCAGCCATTCTGTTCACTATATAGACGGCTGAAATGAAGCTACCGCTGAAAATCATGGTCGATCACCATTTACCATAAGATGACAAGGTCCTACAGTCGCTTCCAGACAACTCTTGGGGTGCTATAAGGGGCCTTTGTTAACCCCTTACAAATCAATAGGTCGGTCAGTGGTAAGCTACGCAGAACATTCAAACCTCTCAGAATACCGGCCTGAGAACTGCGACAGGGTGCCTCCTTATAACATCAACAGGATGTTGTCAATGCAGTACTTGCTTGGGTGTTATCGCCAGAATCATCCATGTCATCACTGTATATATCCATTCCATCCAGGCATGTAAGGAGAGACGTATATGATCCAGTGAGAAAAGTCCAACGACATAAGAGCGAACCCATATATCAACAGGCTTGAATGAAAATATAGATACTTACTTGAAATGGAAATATAGGGAACATACTAAAAAGTATATCTATACCAACAATTGTGCCAAGTGATTGTTGTGAACCAAAATGTACATCAAATACAAATTTTAGCATTGGAGATTTAAAATCTTAAAACCCAAAATACTGCAATTTCCGACTTAATATTAAAAATACCGAATATCTGTAGGTATCATTATATAGGCTCTAGACCTAAACCGCGGGCCGATATAGTTCGTTCTCGAAACTGAAGCTCCAGTTTTTTATTATGATATCCTCCGTATATAAAGAATGATTACAACATATGGCCAAACCGTCTTAGAAATCCATACTTTGTAGGGTATAATATAGTCCCCATGATATTGTGGAACTGTTAACTGTTTTAATATAAAAAGTGGGTTATATGAGGACTAACCCCACAAGGGGGCAAATATAAATACATTTTGGGAGGGAGATTTGTTACCAAATACGAGTACAAAATATCAAATTACTGCGAATTCAATTGAAATTCGGGTTAAAAACCCTCACCACCAAATTTTGGGGATATCGTTAGCTATCTTTATATTGTTTACTGGAGTGATTTAGTACCCAATAAGAACTCAAAGTGCCAAATTACAGCGAATTCGATTGAAAAGCGCGTTCAAGAACCCCAAAATATCAAAAATTGGGGGTACCTTTATATGGGGGCTACCCGAAAAAAATTACTTATATTTACAATTTTTAGTGGAGAGATTTGCCACCTAATAGGAACACAATATGCCAAATTTCGACGAATTCGGTTGAAAAACGCGCTCAAGAACCACAAAATAAATAAAATAAAATTGGAGGTACCCTTATATGGAGGCCTATACCTCAACCTATAGCCCATCTTCGAACTTGTCCTGCCTGCAGACAAAAAACAACCCTGTGCAAAATTTTAGCACCATATTTTAATTCCTTCAGAAGATTAGCGTGATTACAACAGACGGACGAACAGACATGGACATTAGAATTTTACCCTGATCAAGAAATGAATATTTCGATGAGTTACAAACGGAATGACAAAATTAATATAACTTCCATACTATGGTGGGGGTATATAAAAACCGAGTGGATGCTTTTGACTGTGACTCACTGTATCCACCAGGACAGGGGACACCGCAGGGATTTCTTATGAAAATCTTGTGATGATTTTTAAATCGCACAACAAGCATTTCACTGGCTTAAGTGTATATCCTATTATTGAATGTTCGGCGTCGTAAACCACCACTCTTTATACCCTTCACCACACTGTGGTACAGGGTATTATGTCTTTGTGCATATGTTTGTAACAGGCAAAAGGAAACGAGATAGACACATGGTTCCTTTTGAGAATATGCATAGATTCACTTTCTGAGTCGATTTACGCATGTCCGTCTTTCCGTCCGTCTGTCCATGTTAAATTGTAAATAAAGTACAGGTCGCATTTATAATCGGATTTGACTGAAATTTGGCACAGCTCATTTATGTGACCCAAGGACGAACCCTATTGAAACTGGGAAAAATCGGTTAAGATTTATATATATAACTTATATATATTTTAGTCCGATTTACGGACTTTAGTCCCTGAAAATCATTCGATTTGCACGAATTTTGGCATAGCGTCCTGAATTAAGTCTAAAATGATGTGTGCTAAGTTTCGTGAAAATCGGTTCAGATTTAAATATAGCTCCCATATATAGTTTCGCCCGAATTTTGGTAAATGGAGCACCAAAGTCCCTGAAAATCTTTCGATTTACACGAATTTTGGCATAGCGTACTGAATTAAGTCTAAAATGATGTGTGCTAAGTTTCGTGAAAATCGGTTCAGATTTAGATATAGCTCACATATATAGTTTCGCCCGATTTTAGGTGAATGCTGCACCAAAGTCCCTCAAAATCTTTCGATTTGCACGAATTTTGGCATAGCGTACTGAATTAAGTCTAGAATGATGTGTGCTAAGTTTCGTGAAAATCGGTTCAGATTAAGATATAGCTCCCATATATATTTTCGTCCGATTTTATCTAAATAGTGCACCAAAGTCCCTCAAATCTTTCGATTTGCACGAATTTTGGCATAGCGTACTGAATTAAGTCTAGAATGATGTGTGCTAAGTTTGGTTAAAATCGGTTCAGATTAAGATATAGCTCCCATATATATTTTTGTCCGATTCTATCCAAATAAATAGTGCACCAAAGTCCCCATATATCTTTCGATTTTGGGATAGCGTACTGATTTAAGTCTAGAAAGATGTGTGCAAAGTTTCGCGAAAATAGGTTCAGATTTACATACACCTCTATATATATTTCCGTCCGATTTTAAGTAAATGTTGCACTAACGATCCATAGCTAGGCCGATTAACACAACGTACTGAAGTTAATATAAATTAATCTCTGATAAGTTTCCTTGAAATCGGTTCAGATATAGATATAGCATAGCTTCCATATATAATTTCGACATATACCCAAAGTGGTGAAGGGTATCATAAATTCGGCCCAGTCCGACTTTACTACTTTCCTTAATGTTTTTTTTTTTTCTTATTTCTGGTTCACATCAAATGTGCTATAAAGGCTGTGTGATACATTTGTATCACACACAACACAGAAAAATATTTCCTCCATTTATCATAGTAAAATACATAAAAAATTAACATAACGGCTTCGAGTGATATACATTTTATCACTGTGAAAACTTATCACAGTGATAAACATTTTTCTTTACCAGGAGACCAAAAAATGTCCCTATCACTGAAGGATATTCCAAACGTGAAAATGAAAATTCCAACATTACTATCACCCCCGTCAATGAGGGGGATGAATGAATTCATTTTGCTCTCTCCCTCTTCCACAGCATTGTTGGTATTGATTATGTTTCTATGTGCAGCAACAATGCGGATGCCTATGGCGGGTATTTATAAAACGAAAGAAGAATTGAAAATTCAGGATACAGAAAAGTCTTAGTGTTCATTCAATGAGGATTTCGATCCCTACAGTAAAACTATGCTGAATTCCCATTGCGCGAATTGTTTGGTTTTGCTTTTTTTGTTGGTGGTGGATGAATGGGTGTGTATTCCAGAACGTTGTTTGTTTCCTCCGATACATAGCTATCGGTAATGTTGCTGTGCTACGAAAAAGGATACCTCTCATCCCTTAAATTATATTTACACGAGATAAATGCCGCTATATCAGCAAGAAAAAAAACTTATTTTCGTTTAGCCATTTTTTTTATTTTTATTGCAAACTTGTTGAATAGTGATACGAATGCCCAAGGTTACAGGATAACATAAACTGAAACATATTTCGCCAGAGCTGGAATAAATTGTTATGTCGTATATACACATAATTACATCAGTCAATGTGAATGATGAAAAATTTCAAAACCAAAAGAAATATTTGAAAATGATTTACTGTGATATATCACACAGTGAAATTCAGTGATATCGGTGATAAGAATTTGTTTTCGTTCAGGCTATCATAATTTACACAGCATAGTTTTATATGTACACAATTTCAAAGTAACAGAATCGTATTTGATTTTTATCGCAGATTTTTTTATGATTGTTTAAAATATACAAAAGCAATCGTTGATTGATTCTGAATAGAAGTATATATACAAATATTACAAGACTACTGTTAATATCACTGATATACATTTTCCACTAGTGTCCACTAGGGTGTCATAACTGGGTCACAGTAATTCATCAAGTTTTTTTCTTTCTTTTCTAATAAAAAACAATAACTTCCATAAATAAGACTTTGCAAGATGATTTGGGGTTCCTTTTGGTGATGAAAGCCCTCGTCTATAGACGAGTCAAGGTCAAGTTTAAAAGTCATGCCGTAACGCATTTTGTATTGAAATCCCTATAATTCATGAAGAAATCAGTAAGGAAAGTTGTAAAGTCGGACGGAGCCGACTATATTATACCATTTACCACTTTGGGTATATTCAAGATATGTATCCTCACAGACCGCGCATTTTTGAAAGCTAATTGACATGAAATTGGACTAAATTAAATATGTTATGTGTGTCTGTATGTGAACGATCAATAACCGGATACATTGGTACCTTTATAATAACGTTAATACGTTGTGCAAAATTTCTACCAATCGTCCTAAATTTTACTCTTTGGTGGACCATTTGCTAAAAATTGGACGAAGATATATACAGGGTTGGCCATATTCGACGGACCCATCTGGCAACGCCATAACTTTTGACAGAGATGTCAAATCGCTTAATGACGTCAGTCCAAGCAGATTTTTACCATGAACCGATACACGCCACGCGAGCGCTCTGAAATAGTTGAAATTTACATTCAACAGAAGAAGTCAATTGTGAAAACTCAACGTGCTTTTAAAACATTAAAAAATGTGAGAATTGCGCCTTCTAAGAACACCATTAAGCGTTTATACAAACAATTTTCGACTGGTAAGGCTCTTTCTAATCCGAAGAGGCCATGTAAAAGTCGCCGTTCTCAGCAGTTGGGCATGGCTCGGTCCACTTTACAACGGATTATTCGCATTGATTTTCATTTGTTCCCGTACAAAATTCAATTGACGAGGACAAGCCTCGTCGATTGGAATAGGCCCAAAGAGTCATCGAAATGGCCGAAGATGACGAGCAATTTTGGAACGCAATTATCATGTCCGATGAAGCCCATTTCACATTGAATGAGACCGTAAATAAGCAAAATTGTCGTTTTTACGCCACTGAAAATCCTCAGGAGATTCAAGAAGTGCCTCTTCATGATGAAAAAGTCACAGTTTGGTGCGGCGTTAGTGCGAAAACGGTCATTGGGCCGTTTTTCTTCCAAAATGAAAATGGCCATGCTGTTACCATCAATTAGGAGCGTTATCGCGACATTATGACCAATTTTGTGATGCCAATTATTCGTCGAAAGTGTATGAGGCAGTTCTGGTTTCAACAAGACGGCGCTCCACCGCACACAAGTCGCATAACAATCGATTTTCTGAAGAATTTGTTTCCGGGCCGTTTGATGTCGGTAAGTGGTGATTTGGAGTGGCCACCGCGTTCGCCCGATTTGACACCGCCTGACATCTTCTTGTGGGGATATTTGAAGTCAAAGGTTTACTTTAACAAGCCAAGGACCGTAGAAGAGCTCAAGGACAACATTCATGAAGAAATAGCCGCTATTCCGGCCGAAATGTTGGCAAATGCAGCAAAAAGGGCACAATACGTCATAAACGTCAGAGGCGGCCATTTGAGAGATATCATATTCAAAAATTGATGTAAACAAATCTACTTGATTAACATTGCCAACCGCCAAAATTTTATTTTTTTCTTTGATTTTAAAAAAAACGTGGGTCCGTCGAATATGGGCAACCCTGTATAGGAGCTATGTCTATGTAAAAATTGGCACACGTGGGGCTGTCCTAACTTCAGTACATTGTACAAAATTGCGCGCCAATCGGTCTAAATTTGACACATTGGTGCACAATTTGCTAAATATCAGACGAAAATATATGTGGCAGCTATATCTAAATCTGAACCGTTACTTTAGTACGTTGTGCAAAATTTTGTGCCAAAAGGCCTAAATTCGACTCTTTGGTGTACCATTTACTAAAAATCGGACATGGACAGACAGACGGACGAACAGACGGACCACACTGTGGTACAGGGTATTATGTGTTTGTGCATATGTTTGTAACAGGCAAAAGGAAACGATATAGACACATGGTTCCTTTTGAGAATATGCATAGAATCACTTTCTGAGTCGATTTACGCATGTCCGTCCGTCGGTCCATGTTAAATTGTAAAAAAAGTACAGGTCGCATTTATGATCCGAATTGGATGAAATTTGGCATAGGTCACTTATTTGGCCCAACGACGAACCCAATTGAAATGGAGAAAAATCGGTTCAGATTTAGATATAGCTCCCATATGTATTTTCCTCCGATTTAATGTAAATGGTGTACCAAAATCCCTATATATCTTTCTATTTGCACGAAATTTGGCATAGCGTAATGAATTAGGTCTAGACTGATGTGTGTCAAGTTTCCTGAAAATCGGTCCAGATTTAGATATAGCTCCCATATATATTTTCGTCCGATTTAATGTAAATGGTGTACCAAAATCCCTATATATCTTTCTATTTGCAGGAAATTTGGCATAGCGTAATGAATTAGGTCTAGACTGATGTGTGTCAAGTTTCCTGAAAATCGGTCCAGATTTAGATATAGCTCCCATATATATTTTTGTCCGATTTAATGTAAATGGTGTACCAAAGTCACTATATATCTTTCGATTTGCTCGAAATTTGGTATAGCGTAATGAATTAGGTCTAGAATGTTGTGTGTTGAGTTTCCTGAATATCGGTCCAGATTTAAATATAGCTCCCGTATAATATTTTCGTCCGATTTAAGGTAAATGGGTCTCTAAAGTCCCTATATATCTTTCGATTTGCACGAAATTTGGCATAGGGCACTGAATTAGGTCCAGAATGATGTGTGTTAAGTTTCGTGAAAATCGGTTCAGATTTAGATATAGCTCCAATATATATTTCCGTCCGATTTAATGTAAATTGTGCACTAAAGAACAAAAGATTGGCCGACCCGCACACAATTATGTACAATATACTGAAGTTACTATAACCTTGTGTGTGTCAAGTTTTCTTGATATTGGTTCAGATTTACATACACCTCCTATATATTCGTTCGTCCAAATTTTAAGTAAATGGTGTACTAAAGACCCATAGCTAGGTCGATTGGCAAAACGTACTGAAATTAATATAAATTAATCTCGGGCAAATTTCCTTGAAATCAGTACAGATTTATATATAGCTTAACTTTCATATATAATTTCGACCTTTTCATGTTGATTGTAAACCAAATAATCAATGGGTGCTTGATTGATATTACATTTAAAACAGTGAAGCATATCAAATAGCGTGCGTAAAGTTTGCCTAAAGTTTATTTACAAAGTATGGAATAGATTGCAGAATGGCATTTGTAAGGATTGATGTTAGTCGGTTTACTTATAGATAAAGATCGCATTTTAAGGTTCGTTCAATTTCATGTCAATGTTCCTTCGAAAATAGGACATCTGTAAGGATACATATGTAGAATATCCCCAAAGTGGTGAAAGGTATCATATAGTCGGCCCAGTCCGACTTTACTACATTCCTTACTGGTTTTATTTTGTACTAGCGGATTTTCTAGTCGCTCCATTATTATATGCAGAATATCACATTTTTACACGTTTGACCTTACTCGGTTAACAGGGAGCAAATATTGCGAAACGTTTCGTGGAAGTTGTGTAGGGTATCACATAGTCGGTTCCCTTATTCCCGTCATGTTCTAATTTATTTTTTATTCAACATGGAATCCGATATGTCAAATTATAGCCACAACAATGAGAAAATTCAGAGAGAAATGTATTAATACCAAAAAGAAGCGGAACTTTTAGTTTTGGAAACTATATATACACCACCCAGATTTGTATATAAGTCAGCAAGCATTCCAGAACCAAAATACCGACAATTGTTAGATAGATTTTCTACTCAATGATAATCCTAAATATAAAGTTACAGCTAATATGGATGTAGAACGTTTCCGAACTTTACAAAATACCTAAATTTGAGATGTGGGGATTTCTTAGAAAGCGAATCAATATTGAATCAATATCAGATTTAGTAGGAGAACCTGAATAATTAAATTAGAGCCAACACGGTTAAAAAACGTGAAGAAAATCCCCAAAATACCGAATAATATGGGTTATCATTATATGGTACTAACCTGATAATGAAGAATTATCAGGAAACATGGGTAAATTTTTATAATTTGTGGTAGTTTAATCAATTCCGGCTAATATAACTATAATTTTACATCATAATTCTTCATTATTAGGTTAGTAATGTTAAAATATAATATTTGTACGAAACATATAAATAGCTTACAAACAAATTCACAACCATGCTTTCAAGGCAGTTTAAAGGACCAAAAGTAAACCATCACTTACTTTTTCTGTTAGCATGCACACACACGCACACAACTTAATTCCATCCCAACCATTATGTATATACATTGGAAGACACAAAGCTTTGAAAACCCATCCACTCAATTCCTCCTAACATATTTTTTGGCGTAAACATCAAAGAAGAAACTCTCCGGCAATCCTTACATCCTGTTCGACTTTGAACTGCGTAAACTTTCTAAACACAACTTAAAGTTTTTATTTGTTTTTGTTTTGCAATGAAAACATAAGCAAAAGTAGCTTTACATTGCCAATAAGATGTAGTTTAGATAGAGACAAAGATGAAGTACTTTTCTGAAATTTCTGTTATCCCCATAGAATGGTTTGAGAAAAACTCTCAATTTTTTCCTTTTGTATTATCTGTCTCTCTTTTCGATGTGCAGTAAACTTGCCTCTCACACCCAGCTTCCCTGGGGATAATGGATGGATGTTAGGTGTTGTGTGTGTGTTTTCTATCACTGTTTTATATTTTCTCAGACATTGGCTATATTTTAGAAAAAAACATTTTATCCTTGGCGGCATTTTTAAACAGCATCCTTTGAGTGTATTCTTGTGTTTGTCGGTTTTGCGGAAAGCTTGTTCTCTTATATCCTAGCATCCTGTTCCTAATAGAGGTGGTAAATTTTTATGAAATACAAAAGTAATTTGGTTAACTTTAAAATGTGTATCTGAGTAACATTAAGTACTACATGCATATATATTTTACGAATCTTCACCACTTTGTGAATACAAACCAAAAGTCATATATTTCCTTAACGGATTTCCCTCGAAGGAACATACTCATGTCTTTCTGCAACCTATAATACATTTAATATTATTCGGGATTTAGAGTCGTCTGCGTATCATGGGACAAATTTATGGAAAACGATTTATAGCAAAATTGATACACGCTATTCGGTACGCCGCAATGTTAACGAGTAAGGAAAGTAGTAAATTCGGACTGGACCGACTATATGATACCCTTCACCACTTTGAGTATATTGTACATATGTGTCCGACATCGTCTTTTCGAAGGAACATTGACATGAAATTGAACGGACTTAAATATGCGATCTTTATCTATAAGTAAACCGACCATTCTGCAACCTATTCTATATTTTGTAAATATATTTAAAGCAAACTGTACACACGCTATTTAATATGCTTATAGAAACCATGCTATATCTAAATCTGAACCGATTTCAAGGAAACTTTCCAGAGATTCAGTACGTTGTGTCAATCGGCCTAGCTATGAGTCTTTAGTGCACCATTTACATAAAATCGGGCGAAAATATATATGGAAGCTATATCTAAATCTGAATCGATTTTCACGAACACATCATTCTAGACTTAATTAAGTAAGATCTGCCAAATTTCGTGCAAATCGAAAAATATATAGGGACTTATCTTAAATCGGAAGAAACAATATATGGGAGCTATATCTAAATCTGAACCTATTTTGACGAAATTGAGCACACATCATTCTGGACCTAATTCAGTAAGATCTGCCAAATTTCGTGCAAACCCAAAAAGTATATAGGGACTTTGGTGCCCCATTTACCTTAAATCGGACGAAACTATGTATGGGAGCTATATCTAAATCTGAACCGATTTTTCCCAATTTCAATAGGGTCACCAAGTGACTTGGGCCAAATAAGTGACTTGTGCCAAATAAGTGACTTGTGCCAAATTTCATCCAAATCGGGTCATAAAGGCGACCTGTACTTTGTTTACAATTTAGCATCTACAGACGGACGGACATGCATAAATCAACTCAGAAAATGATTCTATGCATATTCTCAAAAGGAACCATGTGTCTATCTCGTTTCCTTTTGCCTGTTACAAACATATGCACAAAGACATAATACCCTGTACCACAGTGTGGTGAAGGGTATAAAAAACTAGTGAAAACCATCTTAAGTTCGGCCCGGTCGAACTTTTTATACCCTCTACCATGAGATTGACAATCAAAATATCTAAAATGAATGGGGCTTCTAGCAGAAAACTCAAGTTATGATAGGACTTTGAGCATACCAAAAAATACGTGAGAAGAACATGATTGAAATTCTCAAAATATCTAATAGTAGGGCTACCGTTAGATGGGTCTAAAATATAACAGGGATAAATAAGAATGCAAAATACCAAATTATAAAAAAAATATAAAAAATAATACCGAATACTGGGACAATATCAATCATATCTGGTACGGAGATGTTCTATACAATGATAAACAAAGACCAGTAAGGAAAGTAGTGAAGTAGTCTACAAATGTATCCTAAAAGACATCTCCTTTTGGAAGGAACATTGACGTGAAATTGAATGAACTTAAATATGTGATCTTTATCTACATATATATTTATTTACACAGGGTTTTGATTTACAGATATATGTACACCGACTAACATCAATCCCTACACATGTCATTCTGCAACCCAAGCTAAATTTTGTAAATCGATTTAAAGCAAATTTGACAAAATTTCGGTATGCTGCGCTTTTTAAAATTTAATCTCAATGACACCCATAGAGTATTTGGTGTACAATTAACATGAATATGTCGAAACCAGTGAGCGCAGCAGTATAGTCGGACGGCGCCGACCATATGATACCCTACACAACTTCCACGAAAATCTAATTTTCTATGGTTCGATATTCTGAGCTTGGGCAATATTTAGCGATATTTGTACCCCCTTGACCGACTAGACGTCTACAAATATTACTAATATTCAGTACAGTTCTTCTAATTACTTGTCCAGATCCCCTTCACCGTGGGTTGTGTTGTGATGTCCGTCTTTCAATAGTGGCCTATAAACCGACCCATAAAAAAACACAAAAAATTACGTTTTCGGTTCACTTCATCCAAATATTATTATCTGATCATCACCGACAATTATAGGCGTTGTCCATGACCATACCTGGATCCTCATGGAAAATTTCAAAGCGATCCGCGATATATTTCCGCCCTCTAGTGTGGTAATGTGTTACTTAATAATATATGGATACGTAAGGACCTGTAAATATTTAAGTGTAACTCACACATCCGAGTACACACGACAATGCAATTGGTGTCAATGTAAAGGTAAACCACTCCTCTTGGATATACTATCAACTTCTCGGGTCTATTTCCTTCAGGAGTAAATATATACGTCATAGAATACAGATTTTGTCATTTTCCACACAAAAATCTGGGTCCATTTCACCCGCTAAATATTGACCAATCTTTATTAAAATAGACATGCTTATTCTTTGGCCCGATCCCCTTCTCCATGTAAAAATTCGTGGTGTTTGGTCATAATTGCGGCCTTTGGAGCGACCAGAAAAACCGACAAAAATAACGTTTTTGGTCAATTTCATCCCCTAAATATTGAACGATCTTTTCCAAAAACAATAGGGGTCTTCATTAGCCAGAACCCATCCTACATGCAAAATTTCGTGAAGATTGGTTAATAACTGTGGCCTGTATCGTGTTTACAAAATATAATGGACAGACGGACGGACACACATGTCTAGATCGACTCAGCTAGTCGATATATGACGATCGGTATACTTAAAGGTGCGTCTAGGACCAATATTTCGCGGCGTTGCAAACTTTTGGGGCTGCACAAAGCTATAATACCCTGACAACATAGTTGTGTAGGGTATAATTATATATGGAAGCTATGCTATATCTAAATGAACCCATTTCAAGGAAATTTATATTAACTTCAGTACGTTGTATCAATCGGTTTGGCTATGGGTCTCTAATGCACCACTTACTTAAAATCGTACGAAAAAATATATAGGAATTATATCTAAATCTTTGATATTAAATTCAGTACATTGTACAAAATTGTGTGCCAATCGGCCAAACTTTGGGTCTTTAGTGCACAATTTACATTAAATCGGACGAAAATGTATATGGGAGCTATATCTAAATCTGAACCGATTTTCTCAAAACTTTGCACAAATCATTCTTGACTAAATTCAGTAAGCTATGCCAAAATTTGTGCAAATCGGAAGATATAAAGGACCTTGGTGCACCATTTACATGAAATCGGACGAAAATATATATGGGAGTTATATCTAAAAATGAACCGATTTTCACTAAACTTAGCACACATCATTCTACACTGAATTTAGTGTGCTATACCAAATTTCCAAATCGAAAGATATATAGGGCAAATCGACAAATCGAAAGTTATTCTATGCATATTCTCAAAAGTAACAAACATATGCACAAAGACAATACAACAGCGTAGTGAAGGGTCCAAAAACCCCAAAAATCCGAATCCGGGGTACAGTTACATGGGGGCTACACCAAAGCGTGGACCGAAATATACAATTTGCAATACCAAACATCCTAGGAGTACTAGCAATGTCTGGCAACATTTCAGAACTCTATCTTAAATATTGTGATTTTAACAGACAGACAGACAAGCGTAAATCGTTTTTCATTTTTCTTGACCAGAATGAGAAAGTTACACGTGGTATATATTTCCTGTTCATTTTGTACTTGAAATTTTGACTAAAATTGTAGGTAATA
Source organism: Musca vetustissima (assembly GCF_032173495.1). Lineage (NCBI taxonomy): Eukaryota > Metazoa > Arthropoda > Insecta > Diptera > Muscidae > Musca > Musca vetustissima. The sequence continues at coordinate 39,002 of NW_026883576.1, forward strand.
CATATCCAATTTACATATGTCCAACCCATCAGGTGGGTCTATGATTGAAGGTCTACATATCCTGACTGAGTGTTTCAACAACAACTCACCTACAAATTAAGTTACAATTTAACGAATTCAAGGGTATAATCTAAACTACTTAATATTGTAATTATAAAGTAGATCAAACTAATCCATATACGATACCAACCACATACTAACAAATTCACACGTTTATCGTTTGCCAATTAGTAAAATTCATAGCTAAATAATACCACTCCCCACAACAAAACCCCAATTAGAGTTGGGGCCAAAGCGAAAAACCATGCATCGCACATAAAAATTCCATGCAAAGTGGAACAACAAAAAGTAAGAACTTCAACCATCAACATCAGCAAACCTATAATTTACTACTGGTGGCAGCGAAGATCACCTGAAGTTGCCAACAACCTTGCCATGGCTGGGGAGTTGAATTGAATAGCATCTTGGTGGTAAACCATAGGCAACTAATTGTAAAGCCCTTTATTTCAATTAATCCATATACGAAGTACTACTAGCTACATTTTTGGGTTACAACCACATTGACAAAATTAAGGTGTATCGGTGTAATAGTGGTTGTAAAAGAATGGAAGCTTTTTTGCTTTTTGTTTCTTTTCAAAGGAAATTGCCAAGAATTTGAAAATAACAAGGTTTAGAATGGCAATGAAGGCTGTCGAAAAAAAACCAAAAACATTGGGAAAGAATTATTGAACCACCGGCAGATTGCAGCTTGAAGTGATATTTCATCATCATCATCCGAAGCAGCATCAATCCACCGGCACATCATGATCTGTCTGTGAGATCATAGTTAGATCATGATCAGTTTAAAATTGTTGCTGTTGCGAAAATCAAATCTTGAATTAGAAACAAAAGATAAAGTGCACCGTAAATAGTTGAGAATTAATTTTATGGCAATCGAAGGGGATGGCTTGGATGAGATTGCAAGGGGAAGGTATTTGTATGTCCTACAATGGAGTTGACAGATCTACTAAATGAGGATCTCCTACAGATAGGAAGTATTCGGTATGATTTTAATATATGACCTTCAACAGCAATAATATTTGGAGAAAAAAGCATTTGGGCCTTTGTTCCATAATATATATTGTAGCTCTTCTATGGTCCAAAAAATTGGATACAGATTTCTAATGAAATGAAGATATTCTGTAGGACTGTTAAAGGTAGCAGACACTAAAGTCGTCATGTAGGCATTCTATGTCGGAAAGACCTTCAGAAGATCTTCTTGGTAAAGAACATCGGCAGGAAAATATATTAAAGAGCTTCTAACGGTGTTCTGTACCTGTCGGTCTTCTACAGCTAGAGTTATAAGATCTTCCACCGATCTTCAATAGTCGATCATCTGCCGGTATTTTAAATTTAGAAAACCTTTTGCCGGTATTCTATACTGCTATATACTACTATAGGTAGAACCCTTTCTGCTAGTCTTCTATAGATACTCGTAGAAGACCTTCAACAAGTTTTCTAGAAGTAGAAGACCTTCAACCCGTTTTCTAGAAGTAGAAGACCTTCAATCCGTTTTCTAGAAGTAGAAGACCTTCAGCCAGTCATTTATTACTAAAACCCTTTTGTCGGTATTTTAAAGCTAGAAGATCTTTACCGGTCTGCCGGTCTTATAGCCGTTCTGACAGTTTATGTATCTAAAAGACCTTCAGCCGATCTTCTTTAGCTAGAAATCATTCTGCCAAACTTCTATAGCTCGAAGACTTTCTGTAGCTCTTCTGCAGCTAGAAGATCTTCTGCCTAAACGATTTTCTATGGCAGAACCATTATTTTGCCGGTTTTCTTGTATTGCTAGAGGATCTTATGCCCGGACCGGTCTACTATAGCTAGAAGACCTTCAGGCGGTCCATGAGCTTCAGCACACCGGAGCTTCAACTCGCCATATTACGACGCCTAAGCTCCAGCTCGCTATAAACACCCCTTGGACTACAGCCCGTCCATAAAGACTATGAACAATCCCAGGGCTTCAACTCGGCTGTACGAACTCAATGAGTTTCAGATCGCCTATAAAATCCTAAAAAGACTCCACGAGTTTCAGTGTGCCAATAAAAATTTATAAAGACTGTGCCAATAAATACGCCCTGAGTTCCAGATCGTCTAAAAAACTCCCTGAACTTCAGCTCATAAAGGAAGACTCTTAGAGCTTGAGCACGCCAATAAAGACTCCTTGGACCCCAGCACGTTCATAAAGACGCACTGAACTTCAGCTCGTCTATAAAGATTCCTGAGGTTCAGAACGTCTATAAGGACTCCCTGAACTTCAGCCCACCAATGAAGACTCCTTTGAGCTTCAGCTCTCCTTTCGGATTCACCTTGCTCTTACAGACTTTCTAAGCTGCACCTAGTAAATAAAGACTCCATGGGTCTCATCACGCATACAAATACAGCTCTCCTATAAGGGTTATAAAAAATGTCAGATTTTCTGCTGACCTATTAAGACTCACTGAGCTTACGCTCGTCTATAAAGACTCCCTGAGCTTCAGCTCGCCTATTAACACTCCCTGAATTTCAGCCCGACTATAAAGACTTCCTCTGCTTCAGCTGGCCTATAAAGACTCCCTGATCTTCACGGGACCTATTACGAATCGTTGAGCAGCAACTCATATAAAGACTCCCTGAACTTTAGATTGCTTTAGACTCCCTTAGCTTCAGTTAACATACCAAGACTCCATCGGCCGTAAAGTTTAGCTCGTCCATAAAGAATACCTGAGCTCCAACTCGCCCATAATGACTCCCTGAGCTTCAGCTCGCCCATAAAGGCTCCCTGAGCTTTAGATTGCTTTAGATGAGCTTCAGCTATTATGACTCCATGGGCTTCAGCACGTCTATAAATACAACCTGGACTTCACTTAGTATATAAAAAAAAACTTCTGAACTTAACCTCATATATAAAGACATCCTGAGCGTTAAATCGCCTATAAAGTTCGCCTAAAAAGTCTCCCTGACGTTCAGCAATCCTATAAAAACTCCGAGAGCTTCAGTTCATATATAACGACTCCCTGAGAGTCAGATCGCCTATAGAGACTTCCCGAGAGACAAATTGCCATCCTCGAGGACTTCACATATAAAAAAATCCATTCAGCTATAATTACTCCCTGAGCAGCTGGTCATCTATAAAGACTCCAGAACTTTTACTCATTTATAATGATTTCCTGAGCACCAGCTTGCCTCTAGCGACTCCCTACCTTTACTCAGCTACCCTTTATTAACTGGCTGATCTTCAGCTTACCTATAAACACTTCCGGAGCCTTAGCTCTTTTACAATCAAACCCTGGCCAGCCGATAGAGGCAAGCAGACCTTCAGCTAACCTAAACGTTCTGATCCTCAACTCACCTATAAAGATTACCTGAGTTTCAGTTCTTTTATAAATAAATCCCGAGCATCTGTTCGTTAATAAAGTCACACAGAACTTGAGCTCGTCTCTAAAAGCTCACAGAACTTCAGCCTATAATAACTCGATGATATTCTATAAAGACTCCCCCTATTTCGTACTGCAACTCTTAGCCGATCCCTATGTTTATTTCCGAACTTCACACATTTGTGAACTTCATACTCCCATACATTGATAAATTTGAACTCTTTGTGTCCTTTGCTATTAAAATGCTAAGCGAGAAAAAAAGGTGTTATACACCATTCGAACACCAAGTATCTTTAAGGCAACCCACAAAAATAACAACAACACATAAACAAAAGATGCTGCAAGGTGTTAGCGAGTAAATGATTGTTAAAATGACTATTTTATGTATAGATCGGATGGATGGATGGTTGTTTGGTTGGGTGATCGAATGAATGGTTGAGGTTGAATTCCGAAATATATCATGGTGCTGTAATATCCCAAATACTCCATGACACCAGCACACAGCACTCCCAGACAATTTCAAAAAACAATGCCTCCAACGAACCGCCGACTGACTGGCTGACTGAATGAATGATTGCTGACGTTCGTTGGCCTCAGACTGCTGCAACAGGTTACTTTACACCTTGTATGGATTGGTGGTTGGTCGGATGGATGGATGGTTTTAACAGCGTATTACAATGGCAATTGAAACCAAACAGGCTGGCAGTCAGTCAGTCATTCATTCCGAACTAACCTGTAATTTTCCAATTTTTGGCCAAAACAAAAATCATGGGAAAACTGAAGAAAAGAAGTTTTTTGATTTTCTTTTGATTCTTTCAAATACATTTGCAGTTTGTCAGTGGTTGGCTAGCAACTTGGTCGCTCGGTTGCCGGCTGGTGTTGAACTTGAGGCTAAAGTTGAACTGAAACTGAATTTTCACATTTTGTTAAATAATTGTTAACAAAACGCTGAACTCCCGCACCATAGAACACTTTATTTCGTTTCCCAATCCCTCGATCTCTCCCCCTCCTCTAGCTCCCCTCATGCCTCTGGCAAATTGTTTGAGTCAAAGTAAATCGTTTGATGTGTAAAGAGCACGGCATTCGATTGTTCTTTATGCAATGTTCCAATGGTTGCCCCAATATGTCAGCTTGTCTGTCCAGCAGCAGCAGCAGTCCGTCAGTCACCCATTGAGTCACGTAGTGATTTTTTTCAAAGTTCCAATATTCTTTGGGATTAGTGTTCTCGTGGTTCTAAGTTCTAAGCTGACTAAAATTCTACTATGTCCACTGATTCGTTCTATTCCTCGAGTTGCTGTTGTTGCTGTTAGGTAACATGTTGATGTTGTTTTTGTTTCAGTTGTAAATCGTTGCCAACAGCTAAATTACAGCATTTTATTTAAATTTTTCTTCATCATGTTGTTGCCGAATGAAACAGCAACAACAAACAGAAGAAAAAAAACAATTTGCAAAGTTAGAACAACAAGAACAGCAAAAATTCATAGAATTTGTAAAGTTGTTGCATTGTTAGCTTGTTAGAAGTGCCACAAGTTAAGTGGGGAGTATGTTAAAGAACTTCCAAAACAACACAAAATTGTTGTTATTCTCCTGTTGGAATGGTATAGAGTTGATGACTAATTGTTGGGGTTGCCAAGGATATTTTTGTATCTGTAACAACAGAGATTTTTTATAGATGAACTGAAGATCATAGAATGCTTTTAGAATCCTTCAAAAGAGCTGTAGCTTAGGAGGTACCCTTGGGTGGGCTGAAGCTGATACAGTCATACAGACGAAGTGCAGCTCAGAAATTCCTTATAGATGACCTAAAATCCAAGGAGCCTTTATTGACGAACTTTATTGGCGAGCAAATCATCAGTAAAGCTCAGGGAACCTTTATTAGCCAGTCGAATATAAGGCAGTTTTAATACACAAATTGAAGCTCAATCGAGCCAGTGAGTCGTTGCAGGCGAGCTAAAGGTCAGGAAGATTTTATGGAAGAGTGGTTATAGGCGAGATGAGGCTCAGTAAAACTATAGACGACTTTATAGACGAACTAAAGCTAGGGGCGTCTTTATAGAGGAGGTGTAGACTACGCATTATTAGGGCGTCTTTAAAGACGAGCTGGAACTCTTCATAGACAATCGAGACTCAGGTAGTCCGTATATGCCTACTGAAATTCTGAGCGTTCATATTTTCTTTATATGAGTTTTGTCTTTATAGAGGAGCTGAAGTTCTGGGCGTCTTTATAGACAAAATGAAGCTCAGCTTGTCTTTTTATACGAGGCTCAGGTTGTCTGTATACACGAGCTGAGGTTCAAGGAGTCATTATGAATGGTTGGAAGTTAAGGGAGTATTTATAGACGAGCTGAAGTTCAGGGCGTCTTTATAGATGAGCTAAGGCTCCAATTGTCTTTATATGCGAACTGAGGTTCAGGGCGTTTTTATGGACGATCGGTAGCTTAGGGCGACGAGCGGAAGTTCAGACAGTATTTATGGACGAGGTGAAACTCTAGGGGTCTTTATAGACGAAGTTCAGGAAGACTTTACAAATGAACTGAATCGAGATATGAGTCAAGGAGTCCTTCGAATCGCAGGAGGATCGAACTGCAGATCAGGACCTCTTTATAAACGAACTGAAGCTCAGGGAGTCTTAATAGACAAACTGATGCCCAGGGAGCTCAGGGAGTCAATATAGATTAGTTGGGATGCCATTATAGACGACTGAAGGCTCTTATAGACAAGCTGTAAATCAGGTCATTTGAATAGAAGAATAGATCTCGGTTTCTTTGTGAACAAGGTGAAGCTTTAGGGTGTCTACATAGGCTGAAATTATTTATAAACTTTTTATATGGAGTGTTTATAGACCTGCTGAAAGTCTGGGAGATCCATTTTCCATTATATGTGTTGCAGATCATAGTTTTTTATAGACGAGTTGAAGCTCAACTGAGACTCAGGTTTTCTTTATATGCAAGTTGAGCCTCAGGGTGTCTTCATTGACCAGCGGAACCTCAGGGCGTTTTTATGATAAACTAAGGCTCAGATTGTCTTCATACGCGAGCTGAAGGTCAGGGCGTCTTTATGGACGATCAGAAAATCAGGCAGTCTTTACAGACTAGCTTAAGCTCCGGGCGTCTTTACAGATGAGCTTATATGCGAGCTGAGGTTCAGGGTGTTATTACGAACGATCGGAAGCTCAGGGAGTCTATATAAACGTACTGAGACTTTGTAGACGAACTGAAGATCAGTGAACGCAGCTCAGTGATTATTTATAGTTTAACTGAAACTTAGGGGGTATTGAAGCTCAGGAAGTCCTTACAACCGGAGCGCAAAGGCTTAGGTATTCTTAATACATCACCTAAAGAAACAGGGAGAATCTTTATAGAAGAATACAAGCAGAGCATCTCTATTGACAAGATAAGACCCTTTGAGTCCATATGTATGAGCTGAATGTCTGTGAGTCTTTACAAAGTAATTATAGAGTACCTAATGTACCACGAAGTCAATATATAGAGGTGACGAACCAGAGTGTTTACAAGCAGTGGAGTTTAAAAGATAGGGATCTATATATAGACAAATCAGGAAGTTCTCAGGTATTCTGTATACAGAATACCTTTTTCATGACGTCTGTAGACATAGGATAATTTTCGAGTCTTCTTTTTTCAATGTTCAGATATTGCATAGACAGAAGATCACTTTCAGCCGTTTTTATGGACAGAAACAAAGCTCAGGTCTTCCGTACTGAAATCTTTGCTCTTTACTGAACTCCTTGACCTTCATCTCGTCTATAAAAACTCTTCCACTCACCTATTAAAACTACCAAAGCTTTAGCTGACCAATAAAGAGTCCCTGAGCTCCAGCTCGTTTATTAGGACTCCCAGAGCTTCAGCTTGCCTATTAAAACTACATAAGCACCAGCTCGTCTACTAAGTTCCCCGCTAAGACTTCCTAATCTATAAAGACTCGACTAGTATGTTTCTATCTATAAAACACGTAAAGGAGGTATCAGAGTGTCTTAATAGTCGACCTGAAGGTCAAGGAGTTTTAATGTACGCGTTCGAGATCAGGTAGTCCTTGTAGGCCAGGTGAAGCTCAGGCATATTTATAGAACAACTGAGACTCAGGAGTCTTTATAAGCTTGCTGCAGCATATGGAGTAATTACAGCCGACCTGAAGCTAAGAGAATCCAAAAAGGACTCTCTTAGCTTCAGGTCGGCCCGGAAAAGTGGCAAACTTGAGTTCAAGGACTCTTTATAGGCCAGTTAAAGTTTTAATAGGAGAGCAGAAGGTGAGGGTGAGTGTATACAATAATTGAAGTTCGGATCGACTATAAAGACTCTCTGAGACATCCTCCAGGTGTTTTATAGGTAGAAAACGTTACGAATTCTATTGATGGAAATCTTCTTGCAGATATTGCAGTGTCATCGGACCTTCTTTGAATCTTCTATGCACTTACAATTTTATTAAGTTATGTTCTATGCATTTGAGGGATCAAGGATATATAGGTCCTCAGGTCTTCTACATGCAAAATACCTTCTTCATTACGTCTGTAGAACATATTCCGATCTATTGACAAAGTTAAGGTCTTTCATAGGTCCTTCATAGACGAAAGACTTATTTCAAGTGATTTATGGACAAAAACCCTTTTTATGGATTTCCATTGATGGAATATCTCTCTCATGTATTCTAGTGACAGACAACCTCCTTCCAATCTCCAATGCAAAAAGATTTTCTTCAGACATTCTATACCCAGTAGTAATATTCTGTTATCCTTGTCCAGGAGTTCCATAGATTAATGTCCTATATAAAAAGAATACCTTCTTCGGGATAAATGTTTTGAAGTTTCTTCTGATCTTCTAAAGGAAAACTGTGCGTCTGCTATAATAGAAGCCCTCTTCAGGTCTTCTATAGATAGAAGATATTCTGTTATGGGCCTTCTACCTATTGCAGAACCGTGGAAGAAGAACTGGACATTTTATATTTATCTTCTTTAATTCTTCCAAAATAGAATTAATCTTGGCAACTCTTTTTGTTTGTAGCACCCACAAATACTTCACGAATCCGGCAAAAACAATAAAAACAACTACAAACCGCTGCTGGCAATAACAACAATAGCACAACAAAAAACTACTAACAACTATAATAAGCGCTAAAAGCGCATGTGCAATATACAGACAGAAAAACAAAAACAACTACAACAAATCCACGATGAAAAACGTGCAAATACCAAACGAGTCAGGTGCATTTCCATCTGGATAATCATAGACGTAGACATAGACAGACATGGCGGGCTAGCAGAAAAAAAAAATCAAGCGACGTTACTACAGCAAAAGCTATTGCTGCTGCTGCTGTTAATCCAACGACGAAGTTGATAACTGACGACTGACTGATGACGACAACACTGGCATTGTCGGTCGGTGTGGTTACTATTATCTATTTTAAGAAACTCATAGCAGCAGTAACGGCCAACCAACAACAACAACAATAATCCTCATAGCAACACCAATTGTCGGTATATCGGATGTGCTACCTCAAAACTGCAAACAATAACAACAACACCAACATCACCAATAAAATTCGCATCACTCAAAACAATACTCAGAATTATCGGAAGGAGAAAAAATAATTTGGCAATTGGAATTGAAAGAAGAAATTTTGTGAAAATAGACACAGAATTAGAGAAGATTTTTTTTTTAAATGTTCTTATACAAATGACCGGTAAGAAAAGTCTTACAGCTGGTTCCCCGATACTATACACCACTACACCAAAGCAAGGTTAATTAAACTGAAGAGAAGTACAATATCTAGTAAAAACCAGTAAGGAAAGTAGTAAAGTCGGACTGGGCCGACTATATGATACCCTTCACCACTTTGGGTATATTTTACATATATATCTTAACAGACGACCCGTTTTGTTATAAATCTATATCTGAACCGATTTCAGGGAAACTTGCAAGAGACTAATTTATATAACATCAGTACGTTGTGTCAATTGGCCTAGCTATGGATCTTTTCACGAAGCTTAGCAACATCATTATAGACTTAATTCAGTTCCCTATACCAAAATTCGTGCAAATCGAAAGACATATAGGGTCTTTGTTGATGGAAATATTCATTTTCACCAACCCACCATCATCAAACACAACAATAAACACCAAATCACCATCAAATACCAACATCAATTTCATCATCATTATGCCGCAAAGCAACACAATATATTAAATTATTATTAGTTCCAATTTTAATATTAATTAATTTCACTTTTTAATTTTAATTAATATTTTTACTTTTCTATAATTATTCACTGGTATTTTTATTTATATTATTTTTACTTTTTTTATTAAAAATAACACTAAATTCCTTCATTTCATTTAACAATTAAAATATAATTTATTCTCATATTTATAATAATTTATAATTTCCTATTGTTTTTGTTAATTAGTCAAAACAATAATTTTTATATTTATTTATAAAAATATTTATTGTACGTATACTAATTAACATGAGTGTAGCCAAAAACCCTTCTGTTTGGTGACCGCTCATTTGCTTATTCTGTTTTGTGCCCTTCAACAACAACAACACAACAGACGATTATCGATCAGTTGTGTTGCTACGATGGTTGCGTGGACGCTTGTTTGAGCGTCGCGACCCCCCTAGCCTACATGCTTGTTTGTTTTCTATTGCTGAAAATAAATGGGAATGCAGAATAGAAATAAGCAAATGAGTTGGTACACAACCAACCAAACATACATATGTTAGTACATTGTAACTACCTAAGCTTCTATTGTAATAAAAGAAAATAAGAATAAATGCATTTTTGCATTGTTGGCTTAGGTAGTCAATGACACTAATTATGTATGGAAAATGTAATATTGCAAATCATATGTTTTTGCATATAATGTATGTTTTGTTAGATGGTTTTTTTGGCTAGCGAAGAAATTTGTTGATTTGACTCGATCTCTTTTTAATTGGACAGCCGATCGATCAACAAGTATCTTTGCGTAAGAACGAGAAGTAACCTTTATAAAAAAAACTTTTTTCTGAACAAATAAAAATAAATTCTGTGCGACCCCTGTTTAATAGAAAAGAAAATTACTTTGTTTTCTTTATACTTTGCTTTTTTAAACAGTGGGAAATAACTCAACATTTTATTGGTGCCGAAACCCGGGAATTTCATCGGATTAGTTTTCAGTGAACTTTTATAAAATTGTAGTGAAAATCCAATTATTAAAAAAGCTAAAGTGAAAAATTGTTTCTTTACTCAGTGTTGTTGTTGTGTTTAAATATAATCGAAAACTTTAAATATTTGAACGATTGCTATAAAAAAAAATAAAAGCAATAATATATTTTTCTGTGGTTCTTATTAATTTGAAAGGAAAATCTACTTTGTTTTTCTTTCAAATACTAAACAAAAAAGAGGAACCATAAATTAAATATATATTTTTGAAAATTATTAAAAAAAAAACATAACAACAACCCAAACAATACAACAACAATATTTTTTGCAATTGTTTAAAATTGGTTTATTCCAACCAAGTGATACTTTAATTTTATAATACTTGCTTAATAATTGGATTTCTTTTGACACTTCAAATAAACTTAACATATCCAATAATTGAAAAAGTGTGGAAAATAATAATTTAAGCATTTCTAGTGCAAATTACATTCTATAAAAAATTTTGCTGTGCTTTAGTGAAATTGTTAAAATAAAATAATAAATAAAATTTTAAATATATATGCACAGTGGTCTAAGTAAAATATTTTTATTTTTTGATTTCTATAAAACTAAAATTTGAATTCAATTTATAAATTAGATTCTTCTCTCTCAATTTTAAAATTTTTTTGTATACTTTTTCAATTATTGGAATTTTAGTGAATTTGTGCAGTGAATATTAAATAACCTATTCTATTCTTATTGTGTCAAAGTGTGATTAGATAACCATGAGCGATCTTTCCAATTTAATAAAAGAACAGAGGGATTTATTTGATATATTAACAAAATATCAAAGCCGTTTTGAGGCAAAAGACCCCTCTGAAAAATCTCATGGTTATGCAAATGCATTAGCTCAAAGAGTTGATGACATATTCAATAGATTCGAATCTCAACATGACGCAATAGTGCAAATTGTACGAGACTCCTCAATGAATGCCGGTGATGTGCCTTATTTAAATGATGATGTGTATTTTGATTTTTCCGAAAAATATTTAACCTTCAAAGGAAAAATCTTAGACACAGTATCTGAATTTTCTATGGCACAATCCCCAATGGCTAGTACATTTGCACACAATCATAATCGTTCAGACACTTTAGTTTCCGACTCTAAACTCCCTAAAATATCACTGCCAAAATTCTCAGGGGATTATATGGAATGGATTCCATTCCGTGATATTTACTTTTCGCTTGTTCATCAGAACAATTCATTGAATAAAATTCAAAAATTTTATTATCTGCGAAGTACTCTAGTGGGCGAAGCAGGTAATTTAATTAAAAATATTCTGCCACTAAG
>NW_026883577.1:0-50075 GCF_032173495.1 Musca vetustissima
TATGGATTACCAGCTATTCACGACCGGTGGTCAGATGCTGGTCAGGAGCATGTACAATTGGAACCTCAGCATTCTGTGTTCAGTGCACAAAAAAGGAGACAAGACGATATATGCCAACTATAGGGGAATTAGTCTCCCACCATCGCATATTAAGTGCTATTCAGCGTGCTGTGTGAACGACTGAAGCCAATGATTAATGCCATTATTGGACCATAGCAAAGCGGCTTCAGGCGTGGTATATTTACAATTGACCAGACCAGCTGATGGTATCAACGCGCAAGACGTCCAATAGACTCGGATCAACTGTGGAACTTTAAAACTACAGTTTCAAGGTAGTGAACGATTTTATATACCTCGGTATCGCCATAAACAAAACTAATAACATCAGAACTATGGTCTGAGTAAGCAACTCAAAAGCAAGGCCACCTCTCGCCAGACCAAACTCATGCTCTAAACCAGAAAGGAAAGCAGTAAAGTCGGACTGGGCCGACTTTACTGCTGGGCCGACTTTACTGCTTTACTGGCACAAGTCACTAACTTGGCCCAAGGACGAACCCTATTGAAATTGGAAAAAATCGGTTCAGAGTTAGATATAGCTCCCATATATATCGTCGTCCGATTTAAGGTAAATTGTGTACAAAAGTCCCTATATATCTTTCGATTTGCACGAAATTTGGCATAGCGTACTTGCATTTGGGTCTATAATAATTTGTGCTAAGTTTCATGAAAATCGGTTCAGATTTAGATATAGCTCCCATATAAATTTTTGCCCGATTGTGGGTAATTGGTGTACCAAAGTCCTTGGAAATCTTTTCATTTGCACGAATTTTGGCATAGCGTACTGAATTAAGTCCAGAATGATGTGGCAAAGTTTCGTGAAAATCGGTTCAGATTTAGATATAGCTCCCATATATATTTTCGTCCGATTTTATGTAATTGGTGCACCAAAGTCCCTATATATCTTTCGATTTGCACGAATTTTGGTATAGGGTACGTTGGTCAGCTAAGTACTTCGCTTTGTTACAAGAGACATTTGGGTTTGAAAGGTTTTTTGTATAGAAGCGATAGCTTCTGGGGAGAATATCCCAACAAAAAAACTAAGGGAACTTATGAGGATCAGTGGCGTGATCCGAAACTATAATCTTCCCTGCCATACCCCTCGGCAATCAATGCCATACATTCCCCACTAATAGATAGTTGTTTTTTATAAAAACAAAATACAAATGGTATCCCAAATAAACCGCCAACACTACTGAAGTACTGAATTAAGTCTAAAATGATGTTGCTAAGCTGCGTGAAAAGATCCATAGCAAGGCCGGATGACACAACGTACTGAAGTAATATAAATTAGTCTCTGGCAATTTTCCCCGAAATCGGTTCAGATATAGATATATAACAAAAACGCGTCGTCTGTTGGGATACATATGTAGAATATACCCAAAGTGGTGAAGGGTATCATATAGTCGGCCCAGCCCGACTTTACTACTTTCCTTACTGGTTTACAATTTAACATCTACAGACGGAGAGACGGACGGACGGACATGCATAAATCGACTCAGAAAGTGATTCTATGCATATTCTCAAAAGGAACCATGTGTCTATCTCGTTTCCTTTTGCCTGATATTACCCGTGCTGTTGTTTGGTACTTTGGTGGTACTTGCGCAAGCAGATGAGGTAGCTCTTGTAGTGGTTGAGAGAAAAATTATCCGAAAGATCTATGGGCCATTATGCGTCGATCTTGAATGTCGTCGTCGAATGAACAAACATAGACATAGACAGACGTATCGAGCTGCAGCGACTACGTTGGCTAAGTCATGTTGTAATAATGGATAAGGATGCCCCAGCACAAAAGGCATATAAAAGGTCACGAATTCGATTCAAAGAGATCAAGTAGAAGACAACATCTCGGAACATGGTCTTTCAATTGGATGAGATACGCACAAGACCGACGCGCTTTGAAATCTTTTTTAAGCTCGGCTTATGGTACAACCGTTCTGACACAAGCCAACTAAGTAATAACTGTAACATGAATACAATTTATCAGCATACGACCAATGTAAATTCACATTGCCCGTATGTTGTAGCTCTTCAAATATCCACCAATAGTCCTTCAAATATATTCCATCAAAAGTAACGTATAAGTTCATTGCTCTTTATACACTAACACAGAAATGACGTCAATCTTAATTAAATATTCTCCGATATTATAATAAACTAAATTATAGTAATAAATAAAATATTTCAAATAGCTCTGAACAAATAAAATTTATTTTCAATTAATACACCTGGTACAATTTGACCCATATTCTTAATTTAAAAACAACTATCTTTCAAAACTATTTTGCAATTCGCTGCTTTTGTTCTTAAACCAACATACGTAGGAATAGTTAAACAAATATATACATAGTTTAGTATGACCTTAAAAATTCACATAACTTAGTGCTATAAAATTTGATATATAAGAGGCTATGGTTTTCCATTTCAAATCATAACTTTTCCAATATACAATACCGAACAATCGATAGCAGAGAAGAAGCGTTGACAGTCATGAAGAGTTTCAAATATATGGTAGCATTTTTTGCCTTATTGGCTACAATGAATAGTTTCATAACCGCTCAAGGAACTACACCACCTACGGGAACAACGACACCTACTGGAACACCAACACCAACTGGAACGCCAACACCTACTGGAACACCAACACCTACAGGAACACCAACACCTACGGGAACACCAACACCTACTGGAACACCGACACCTACTGGAACACCAACACCTACTGGAACACCAACACCAACTGGAACACCAACACCTACTGGAACACCAACACCTACGGGAACACCAACACCTACTGGAACACCAACACCTACTGGAACACCGACACCTACTGGAACGCCAACACCTACTGGAACACCAACGCCCACTGGAACACCAACACCTACTGGAACACCGACACCTACTGGAACACCAACACCTACTGGAACACCAACACCTACTGGAACACCAACTGGAACGCCAACACCTACTGGAACGCCAACACCTACTGGAACACCAACACCTACTGGAACACCAACACCTACTGGAACACCAACACCCACTGGAACACCAACACCCACTGGAACACCAACACCCACTGGAACACCAACACCTACTGGAACACCAACACCTACTGCAACACCAACACCCACAGGAACTGCAACACCCACAGGTACAACTCCAACTCCTACAGGTGCAACACCCCCAGCAGCTGCCGGTGGATCTAAGAGAAAGATCGTTAAAATAAAAAATCTAAAATTCAAAGTTGTACGTAAAGTTAAGAGAAATCCCACGAATGCTCCAAGGAACCTAACTGGAACACGTAATGTTAAGAAAGCAACCGCAACACCTAATGTTAAGCAGAACAACATGAATAAGATCGCCACCAACAAGTCTGTAGGTACACGTAGCGTCAAGAAAAACAATCCCAAGCTGGTAAGAAAGATTACCGTTAAACATAACAACAATAAATCAAAATCTGGTTAGAATTGTTATATACGGTTCCACATATAACATAATTATTAGAGGCTATTCCCGCATTAGTTATGGGACTTATTTTTTCGAAAACGTTCACTTTTAATTTTATAAATTTAAATAAAGATTTTATTTGAAATAATTGTTGTATTCTTATATTTATAATAACATTGGGTATATTTCTATTAAAATCACAAAACCCCAAAAGGGAATATTGAAACGCTTGGTGGATATCGAAAACGCTTGGTTCAAAATAAGTTCACTAACCAAAATGATCAATATTGATCCCCACTTTGGTATAGCCCCATAAAACGCAAGCCCGATTTAATGTAAAATGTTCACCAAAGTCCCTATATATCATTCGATGTTCACGAAATTTGGCATAGCGCACTGAATTAAGTCTAGAGTGATGTGTGCCAAATTTCGTGAAAATCGGTTCAGATTTAGATATTGCTACCTTATATGTTTTCGTCCGATTTTATGTAAATGGTGCACCTAAGTCCCTATACCTCTTACGATTTGCACGAAAATTTGGTACAGCGTACTGAATTAAGAATAGAATTATGTGTGTTAAGTTTCGTGAAAATCGGTTCAGATTTAGATATAGCTTCCATATATATTTTCGTCCGATTTAATGGAAAATGATGTACCAAAGCCCCTATATATTTTTCGATTTGCACAAAATTTGGCATAGCGTACTGAATTAAGTCTATTTAGATATAAATTCTGTACAAAACTCCCCAGGTGGGTCCGATTGGCACAAATTTTTTCACAACGTAATGAAGATACTATAACATAACTTGCGGCAAGTTTTGTTGAAATCGGTTCCGAGTTAGATGTAGCTCCCATATATACTTTCGTACGATTTTATGTAAATGGTACACCAAAGACCCAAAGTTAGACCTATTGACACAACATTTTACACAACGTACTGAAGTTTAAATTTTGATAGAGCTACCATATATATTTTCTGCCGATGCATGCATGATGCACCAAGAACACAAAATTAGGCCGATATGCACAAAACATACTGAAATTAGTATAACCTAACCTGTGACAAGTTTCGATAAAATCGACTTAGATTTCGATAAAGTTTTTATATATATATATATTCATCCTCATGTTTATCAGATATTTATCCAAATAATCAACGGGTGTCCGATTTATATTTGCTTTACATTGATTTTCATAACTTTTGTCCCGTTGTAAGAAGCAACTCTATATCTGACCAAATGAAAAATTTAGTATATATGATCCTTCAAAAATGCGATGTCTGTTAAGATTCATCTCTTGAATATACATAAAGTGGTGAAGGGTATCATGTAGTCGGCCCGTCCGACTTTACTACTTTCCTTACAGGTTATATATGTAGCCGCCAAACATATTTTCGTTCGATTTAATGTAAATGGTGCATCAAAGTCCCTATATATCTTTTGATTTTCTTGAAATCGGTTCAGATTTACATATAGCTCCTATAAATACTTTCGTAGAATTTTAAGTGAATGTTGCACCTAAAACCCTTATTTAGGCCGATTGAGGCAACGTACTGAAATTAATATAAATTAATCTCTGGCAAGTTTCCTTGGAATCAGTTCAGATTTAGATAAAGCATAGCTTCCATATAATTTCGACCTATTCAGGTTTATGTTAATTTATAATCAATGAGTGGTGACTGATTGATGTCACATTTTAAACAGTGAAGGATGCCATGTAGCGTGTGTAAAGTTTGCTTTAAATCTATATACAAAATTTAGAATAGGTTGCAGAATGGCATGTATTGGGATTGATAGATAAAGATTGCATATTTAAGTTCGTTCAATTTCAAGTCAATGTTCCTTCAAAAAGCGACGTTTGTTAGGATACATATGTAGTATACACCCAATGTGGTGAATGGTATCATATAGTCGGCCCTTCCTTACTGGTTTAATATTTAAATATGGGGTACGAACCTTTAGTGGTTGGGGTAGTAAAAATTTCGCGTGAGTTACCCGGAAAGTTCCGTCGCAAAAAATGACATGCCAAATTTTGAAAAATCATAAGTACTAGATATTTCGTATTATTGTGGAAACTACTTAAAGTTAAAAATTGTCACACAGTTCGCAGAGTTTTCACATTATTAGTAATGATTTTTAAAGCCATGTATATTTGAAGTCGCGTAAGTGACCTCTTTTTTCGGCTTATAACTCAAAAGATTAAAACCGGAGGCTCCTTACTCTTAAAATACAGTAAAAAAACATTCAGGTTTAATTATACCCTACACAACTATGTTGTCAGGGTATTATAGCTTTGTGTAGCCCCAATAGTTTGTAACTCCGCGAAATATTTGTCCTAGAGCCACCTTTAAGTATACCGAATGACCTTTTTATAAATTTTTGCCGGATAAGTCATTAGTCCAGCAAAAATATATTATTTAATATAAACTACGCTTATAAATACTCTTACAAAATCTAGTAATAATCTAGTAATACATTTAAAAAAATCGGCGCTGGTAATAATATACCAAAAACAAAATTGCAAAAAAAAAAGATATCCATCCCTCCTACAGTCCTTGACAAAATAATCGAATAGTCTATATAAATTCATCAAATATTAACCCGAAAGTAGCAGGAAGTAAAAATTGCCCGTAAAAATAGTACAGATATATCAACAGGAAATCCACACTATTTACTTTTAAATAACTGTAAACAAATAAAGCGTTCAGATGTGTTTAAATGATAGGCCTCATACAATTTAACCCATATTTATCGTAAAATAAAGTTTTTTGTAAAGTACCGATTTTTGCAACCTTCTATGTTTTTGTTGTTAACAAAAAAACATGCGTAGTTGTAGTAAAACAAACATGTTTAATTTAGATAGGCCTACAAAATTCATATTTAGAACAGAAAATTTTCATATAAAAGCAGTAATGGTTTTCGATTTTAAAGTATCACTATTCCAGTACACGATTTTGAACAATCGATAGCGGAGAAGAAGCGTAGATAATCATGAAGAGTATCAAATATATGGTGGCAATTTATGCCATTTTGGTAACAATGCTGGCTACAACTGGAAGAGCAGCACCACCAACTGGAACTGCACCAACAACGACACCTACTGGAACACCGACACCTACTGGAACACCGACACCTACTGGAACACCGACACCTACTGGAACACCAACACCTACTGGAACACCGACACCTACTGGAACACCAACACCTACTGGAACTCCAACACCTACTGGAACACCAACGCCAACTGGAACACCAACACCTACTGGAACACCAACACCTACTGGAACACCAACACCAACTGGAACACCAACACCTACTGGAACACCAACACCTACTGGAACACCAACACCTACTGGAACTCCAACACCTACTGCAACACCGACACCTACTGGAACACCAACACCTACTGGAACACCAACACCAACTGGAACACCAACACCTACTGGAACACCAACACCTACTGGAACACCAACACCAACTGCAACTCCACCTACAACAGGAACACCAACACCTACTGGTACCACTACTCCAACTGTTACACCCACTTCAACCCCATCACCAACTGGAACAGCATCACCCACAGCAACCACTACTCCACCTGTTACACCCACTGCAACTCCAACACCACCACCAGCTGGCGGTAAAGCTAAGAAAAAGATCGTAAAAATTAAAAATTTAAAATACAAAGTGGTACGTAAAGTTAAGAGACATCCAAAAAATGCTTCAAAAAATCCAACTGGAACCCCTAATGCCAAGAAAGCAACCGGAGAACGCAGTGTTAAGAAAGCAAGCAAAATGAATAACGTCACCACCAAAAAGTCTGTAGGCACACGTAGCGCTAAGACGAACAACCCCAAAATCGTCCGAAAGATTAAAATTAAACGTAATGTTAAGCACAACAACTAATCAATATCAGGTTAGAATAGTTATTTAGGCTCCGAAACAAATATGTAATGTTTTATTAGAGGCTATGCACATATGAGTTATGTGAATTGTTTTTTTTTATTGAATTAAATAAAGATTTTATTTCAGTTAAGTGTTGTGTTCTCGATTTGCAAGGACCTCAACTATTACACAAAATTAAAGGGGGCGTTGATTCAATGCAGCGATAGATGACAGCCTGAAGAACACTACGTCTGCCCAATTGACCCTACATGAAACAAAAAGGATATATATATACTAGCATATGCCCGCAACTTCGTTAGCGAATGTAGGAAATATTTAAACGTGTATTAACATCGACCATACATTAAATTTGAGTATCATTTAGTACCAAATTTCATGATTCGAGCTCTAAAGGTTCACCCAAATTTTCCATTTAGCACACATTATTTCCATAAGTACCATGTTCAACACCCCCACAATGATTCCAGATTCAAATTTCAGGATTCCAACTCTATTGGTTCACCCACAATTTAAATTGTACCAAATTTAGTACACAGTAGTACGAATTTCAAAAACTTCTTACTTAACCCAAACCAACGCCCCCATAGTGATCTAAAATACAAGTTTCAGGATTCCAACACTATCGGTTCACCCACAATTTAAATTGTACAAAATTTAGTACACAATAGTATCAATTTCCAAAACTTCCTACATAACCCAATCCTACACCTCCACAGTGATCCTATATCAAAAGTTAATCATTTCAACTCTATCGCTTCACCCACAATTTAAATTATACCAAATTTGGTAAATTAGTACAACTTTCTAAAACTTCCTACATATTTCAATCTTACGCTTTAACAGGGATCCTGACTACAAATTTCATGATTCTAGCTCTATTGGTTCACCTAAAATAAAAATGTACCAAATTTAGTACCCATGAGTATTAATTTGTTAAACTGAATCCTGACCCTAATCCTACATCCCCGCAATGATCCTAACTCCAAACTTCATTGTTCCAGTGCTATCCAAATTGTACCATTATAGTACGATTTAGTACTTTTTGTACACATAAGTAAAAATTTCCAAAACTGCGTACATATCCTAATCCTACATTCCGTCGGTAATATTACTCTCATTTTTCAAAATTCCAGCTCGATTTGTACCCCTCAAATCAAATTTGTACCAAATATAGTACCATATAGTACTTTTCGTACACATGAGTACACGCTTTCCAAACTCTCCTCATATCGACCCTAATTCTCAATCTTAATTTGCATTCCAAATGTCAAGTTTTTAGCTCAATCCATTCACATGCTACGAAATAGTTACTTATAGTTCGAATTTCCAAAAAGTCCTTTGTTACATCTATTCTACACTCCATCAGTGACCCTCAATCCAAATTTCAGAATTCTAGATCTACTGGTTCGCCAAATACGAATGATACCATATTTAGTACTTTTTAGTACTTTTCGTACGGTTCTAGTACGAATTTCCAAAAACCCAGTCTTATCTGTCACCTTTGGGCCAAGATTGACACTCTCCAAAAAATTCAAGATTCTAGCTTCAGCCGTTTCGTATGGGCGTTAATGAATCGTTAAATAAGCCAGTCAGTCAATCACTTTACTGTTTTATTAGTATAGATTGCTCCCATATATTGCAAAATTCGATTTTATTTCTCGGGGTCAAAAATTTTTTTAATTTAATTCGAATCTACACTGATTCAAGAATGTCCCTACAAAATTTCAAGTGAAAATCTCAAGAACTCTTTGAGATATAGCCGATTTATTGTGTCAGCATCAAGTGATGGCTAAAGGGCTTTTCAAACTTTAAACGCGTTTTTCTCTAAACATTTTTTTGCGAATGGCGGGCACGATAACTCAAAAACTAATAACCCAATCGATTTCAAATTTGTACACGTTTCTCTGTGAGTGTATAGCTATCGTATGAACTAGGATAAAGCCAATCGGTGAAGATCTTCCTTATTTTGTAACTTGGTTTTTGATCAAAAATCGGCGATTTTTCAAAAATATTTTTTCAAAGGTCCGCCATTTAGTTAATTTTAGAGCGAAGTCAATAATCCTAGTTCATACGAGAGCCAGACATGTACTCTTTCTAACACCGTTGGAATTTTCGGATTCCGATGTTCCAGTGAGGAGTTATCATGCCCGCCATCAAAAATAAAGACTTTTCTTTGATCACAAAAAACAACAACAAAATTTTTTCGTAAATTATTTTTCTTCCTTTTTAAATCTTCAATTATATATGTACAAAGTTACAAACATTAACCAGCATTGGTATTGATTTACCAGCCCATTGAAAATCTTGAAAAATTAAAATCGAGAATGGGTGGGGTTCCCTTAAATGGTTACCAATACGGCGTTAAACACGTAATGCGCCTTGCCCTTGGTTTTAGACAGAATTGTCATTGAACACCTGCCCAAGCCTAACACTAGGATAGTTCTCGTTCGCCTCCCTGTGGATGACTTCCCACTTCTTCACCAGCATTGTCTTGTTCTGCAGACCGAAGATCTCGAGCATTCGTTCCGTGTTGAAATCGCTGCCCCAACCTCTGACGAGACTGTAGCTTTTTTGTAATTGAGGAATTATTTTTCGTCATCATCTTGAGTTTAATTGTTTCACCTGTAGGTTCAATGCTTGCCACTAGTTTCCTCAGGGCTTCTATGCTATTTGGCGATTCAAATTATAGATGCCTTTGAAAAAGCAGCTATCTAAATCAATAGAGTCCCCATGATCTTGTTGTTGACCACATTCAACACCTCCTTTTTTAACATACCGGACACACTATTTCCGTAGATCACTCCATTGCAGAGCTCGTCTCGATAGCGCTTTCTGGCAACCTTCGCATAAGACGGCGGCTCCTTACCATCCGTTGCTGTCCTCTTCCTCTATCGCAAATACCGGTTGGTCCTTTTGGGATTCCCGGTCTTTGCGGAAGATTTCGGATTTCGAATGGATTCTCGTGACAGTCTCTTTCGACGTTGGTTTGATAGAACAACAACAAATAGAACAACTATTAAGTTTTAAAGATTCCAACCATTGCGCAAAAATCAGTGAACGTTATTTCTATGCAACGATAGATGGCAGCTACATGACCTATGACAGGCTACAGGTGATCAGTTATGTGCCTAGCTGAAATAAGCACAATGATAACGAAACTGACACTAAATTAAGATGGTGAGGATTTTTGACAGTCCAATAATCTCATGAGGAGTGATAGGAAAAAAATAAACAAATGACGGACGAAGTTCACTACATCAGTCCAATCGACACGAAAATTATCACCAGCTTTCAAAATGAGATTAAAATGGCATGGCTGTGGTTTGTTCAAATCGATTCAGATTTATATATTGTTCTAATATATTTTCTCGTCCCAATTGTAAATTATATTTTTCATATTATTTGAGACTACGTCTTCAATAAAGTTTTTTCCAGTTTACATCGGTGTATTTTCTACTACTCAAATGCCAAAGAAAAAATCATTAAAGTGGCAGCTTCCAAAATACCAGTTAATTCAAACAAATACCTCTGGTTCGAAGCTCCTTTATAATAATATCCGACCACAAGTTTCAATATAATTGAATTTTATTTCTACTGCAATGCTAAACAAACAAATAATTATTTAACCTACTTTTCATTATAATCAGGTCAGACAAATGGCAAATATTTATCGGGAAGCGTGTTTGCAGTTCCGCTATTTAAACAAATACACAAATATTCAATTTATTAGAAAGTTAGGCAAGCATTTTCGTGTATAAAAGCTGAGTATGTGTACAAAAGTTTAGGTAATCTCAATCTCACATTGAAATCTACTAATCGAAGTGTAGAAAAAGAAAAATGAAGTATTTGACATTATTATTGGCACTCGCTGTCCTTTTGATGTCATTCAACGGATTTGTTGTTGCCCAAGAGGATCCAGTAATACCAAAACCAGATGACGCCACAACAATTGCTCCTCCCCCAGAACGGCCACGGCCAATTGGAACCGCTATTAAAAATAAAGTAGTCCGTATGAAAAAACTGAAAATTCAAGCCCTACAATCCGCTTTAGAGAGGAAACAGAATTTTTTAAATAAATTAATAAAACAATAGAAAACTCGGAGTTTTTCTAATAATACATTTAATATTGATGATATGATCTAAACGATATTTTTAAATAGAAACAATTGTAAAGTAGGCGGAATCCGTATTCGCACATCCACTAAAAATTAAGAATTCATGAAGTATTCAAGAAGAAGAAAAACATTCTTATGTATACCAAATTCATAAATATGCCAATAGATGGAGGAGTTTTCATTTTATGGATGACAAAACCCGTATTCGTAAAGAGGGACGAGATCAAAACCAATTAAAGATATGAGTTGTTTATTTTGAAAGTGGTTTAAGTCCAAATTTTCTTATACAGTATTCCCCGCTTAATTACCACCACGGTTAGTTAATCCGATTTCTGAATATCCAGTTATTTTCAGTACAATCCATTACAAAATTGCACGTTTAATTACCCCCTTTTAATTACCCATTTCATTTATTTGCCCCTAAATAACCTACCCTAAAGTAACCGTGTCTTTAAATCTGTCCCATGTAATTACCCAATGAATTTTATTAAATCTGGCAACTTCACTTAAAATGGCTTACATTTGCTAATGCACTTGGCACACATCTGCACATAAAATCTATTGTTTTGGAAGTTTTCGTGAAATGTCTCCCAGAAATACATCTTTGTCTATCAAACTAAAGCTCCAGTTAATATCTAAAGCAAAAAAGAAAGAAAGAAAAAAACAAAACACCAGTGTCCACCGATATTTACCCTTGCTGGGTATTTAACCGGGGTCGAGGGATAATTAACCTAGCGAGGTAATTAACCATGCTCTCTTAATTACCTTCCACGGAAAATTACTCAAAAATTTTGAAATGTTCACTGAGGTAATTAAGCGGGTTTTACTGTATTGAGATATTTAAAGTTTGGGGGTTTGATTTGTTTCAAAAATATTGTTAAATATTGTGGTATTAATTTTATTTGGGGCCTTGTGCCAAATACCACTTTGGGTACCTACAAGAGATGCCCATACAATATCCTGTAGATAGAATAGACAAAGCATATTTGAAGTACATAGAAATTTGAACTAAATTTAAACAAAACATACACATAACACTTATGGGAGCCATATATAAATCTAAACCGATTTCAAACAAAACTTCGCATATATCAATCTGTACAAACTTTTGTCTCAATGGGACAAATATTAGCAGTGGAGTATCATTTCCATAAAATCGGATTAACTATATATGGGAGCTATATCTAAATATGAACCGATTCCAACATTACATCAATCAATATTGGAAGTTTCGTGCACCAATTACATAAAATCGGACGAAACTATATATGGGAGCTATATCTACATCTGAACCGATTTTCTACAATTTCAACAGGATTGAAGTGTTCGTAAATATTTAGGTAAAATTGATCTAGTTGCAACAGTCAAGAAAAATACTTTTGTAAAAAATTCACAAAAAATTAATCTGATGAGACAAAAATTATCCGTTTCCATTGGATGACAAACATGAAAACAAAATTAAGGTCTTTAGCCTATCTTGGAAATTATTAGGAATTTGTTGTCTAAACAAAAAATTTAATTGCTCAAATGGCCAGCGACGCATTTAAATAGAAGACTGAGAGTGCATGAAAGAACAGAAACTAACATGGATGGACCCTGGCAAAGTGCACAAGAGGAATGTAACAAAATCTTAGATGAAAATAAAAAAATTGGTTGATGATATTTCAAAGCGCATTAGAAGTGTGAAATAGAGCATAGATTATATGTTCGAATTGAGTTTTTTATCACTTACATTTTCGTTTTTTCAAGGGTTAAATGTTCTCTACGTTCGTATCTTTTTGTTCGCCACTGTATGGCAACCAACCAACCAAACCTGAAATATTTATATTGCGCTCTGATCCAATAACGATTTTGCTCGCCACTGTAGTTAATCGGTCAATCTTTGACTCTTTGGTGAACCGTTAACTTAAAACCGGTCAAAAATATATATGGGAGCTTTATCTTAATCTGAACCGATTTGAACAAAACTTGACACACGTTAAATTATACTAACTTCAGTATGTTGTGTAAAATGTTTTCCTTTAGGGAATCATTTACATATAATCGTACGAAAATATATATGGGAACTATATCTAAATCGTTAAATTCGGTAGGGTAATGAAAAAAATATGAGGTAGGAAAATAAAACGAGGCATTTATATGAGAGGTATTTTAAAACATTAACATATATTGAATAATTTGTGGAAATAAGAAAGAGAATCCGTTATAGCCACTTCGATGAGAAAATTCGAATAAAACCTTCAAAAATACGAAAAATGGTCTGGGCTAAAACCTTCTAAATACTGGAAATGGGACTATGCCAAAATATGGATCTATATTGATAATTTCCTATATATGTATGCCAGTCTTCAAGAATCCTTTATACCAAATTACAGCCATATCGGTGGGAAAATGAGTCTAAAGCTGATTCATGAGTCTGTACAAATGATTCAAAATGTATAATATTGGGGACTACCCTAAAAAGTGGACCAATATTGATAAGTAGTTATAATTAGGAGTTGGAATCAAAACCAAATTTTCTTCTTTGATTTATAAATTTAAATGATGATACTACATAAAATAGGCTTGGTTAATATTATACTACTTCTCCGTAATATTGTTAATTCAAGTCGAATTGATATAATAACATTATATTCTTAAAGGAGAAATCATCATTTACATTTTAATATTATAAATAACAGAAAGCTCAAACGTGATACACAAAAGCGCTGTTGCTAACAGCTAGTGTGGAAACAAGCGTTATGAATATTTTTGAAAAAAAAATCTCCATGTCACCCTGTTAATACTAACCACTCGGCACATTCAATTTAAGGTCTTTCAAGAATGAGTTAGTCGGGTTTATAAATAATGCATAATTTTCGGCGAAAAACATATTCTTTAAAAGGTTCATGGCCTTCTATGGTCTTTGAAAAAATATTCTTTACACCTTGTTATAGTCCCTGAAAAAATCGTTAAAAATCTACGCCTTTATGGTACTTGAATAAAATCTTACAATCTACGCTTTTTATGATCCTTGAAAAAATATTCTTACAATTCATGAAATAATATTTACGAAAAAATAATAATAATTACGATCCCTTAAAAAAATTTTTCTATCAAGGGTTCTTGAAAATATTCGTTAAAATTCGACGCCACTTTAGAGCTCTTGGAAAATAGTCTCTAAAAATCTGCGTTTTTTTAGGGTTCTTGAAAAAAATATTCTTTAAAAATTCACGCCTTGTTAGGGTTCTTGAAAAAAATATTCTTTAAAAATTCACGCCTTGTTAGGGTTCTTGAAAAAAATATTCTTTAAAAATTCACGCCTTGTTAGGGTTCTTGAAAAAAATATTCTTTAAAAATTCACGCCTTGTTAGGGTTCTTGAAAAAAATATTCTTTAAAAATTCACGCCTTGTTAGGGTTCTTGAAAAAAATATTCTTTAAAAATCCACGCCTTTTTGGGGTTCTTTAAAATATCCACGCCTTGTTAGGGTTCTTGAAAAAAATATTCTTTAAAAATCCACGCCTTTTTGGGGTTCTTTAAAATATCCACGCCTTGTTAGGGTTCTTGAAAAAAATATTCTTTAAAAATCCACGCCTTTTTGGGGTTCTTTAAAATATCCACGCCTTGTTAGGGTTCTTGAAAAAAATATTCTTTAAAAATCCACGCCTTTTTGGGGTTCTTTAAAATATCCACGCCTTGTAAGGGTTCTTGAAAAAAATATTCTTTAAAAATCCACGCCTTTTTGGGGTTCTTTAAAATATCCACGCCTTGTTAGGGTTCTTGAAAAAAATATTCTTTAAAAATCCACGCCTTTTTGGGGTTCTTTAAAATATCCACGCCTTGTTAGGGTTCTTGAAAAAAAATTCTTTAAAAATTCATGCCTTGTTAGGGTTTTTTAAAAAAATATCCTTTAAAAATCCACGCCTTGTTAGGGTTTTTTAAAAAAATATTCTTTAAAAATCCACGCCTTTTTGGAGTTCTTTAAAAATTCACGCCTTGTTAGGGTTTTTTAAAAAATATTCTTTAAAAATCCACGCCTTTTTGGAGTTCTTTAAAAATTCACGCCTTGTTAGGGTTTTTTAAAAAATATTCTTTAAAAATCCACGTCTTTTTGGAGTTCTTTAAAAATTCACGCCTTGTTAGGGTTCTTGAAAAAAATATTCTTTAAAAATCCATGCCTTTTTGGGGTTTTTTAAAATATCCACGCCTTGTTAGGGTTCTTGAAATAAATATTCTTTAAAAATTCACGCCTTTTTGGGGTTCTTTAAAATATCCACGCCTTGTTAGGGTTCTTGAAAAAAATATTCTTTAAAAATCCACGCCTTTTTGGGGTTCTTTAAAATATCCACGCCTTGTTAGGGTTCTTGAAAAAATATTCTTTAAAAATTCACGCCTTGTTAGGGTTTTTTAAATAAAATATTCTTTAAAAATCCACGCCTTTTTGGGGTTCTTTAAAATATCCACGCCTGGTTAGGGTTCTTGAAAAAAATATTCTTTAAAAATCCACGCCTTTTTGGGGTTCATTAAAATAGCCAGGCCTTGTTAGGGTTCTTGAAAAAAAATATTCTTTAAAAATCCACGCCTTTTTGGGGTTTATTAAAATAGCCACGCCTTGTTAGGGTTCTTGAAAAAATGTTCCCCTCACGTCTTTTTGGGGTTCTTTAAAATAGCCACGCCTTGTTAGGGTTCTTTAAAATATCCACGATACCTTAAAAACATCGAGTTGCTATGGTCTTTGAAAAAAAATTAGAAAATCCACGCCTTGCAATGGCTCTTGAAAAATATTCTTAAAAGAATCCACATTAAAGATCAATTACTTTCACAGACACACATAGATCAGCATAGCATTATCATTATTTTAAACGAACGGGGAAATTTCTTATGAAAGACGTAAATCTCGATGCGATAGTTTAGACAAGTGTGACAGAATCGAAGGTTACGATTTCTCGCAAATAAAATGTTTGTTTTGTATCGTGCGCATATTTATTTGCATACCCAACTATTTTCAAATAATCATTGTTTTTTTAATTCGTAGCTTTCATATAAAAAGGGAAAATCTTATAACCGAAGTTATCAGAAATCCAATCGCTATCAACTACTTTAAAAGAAAACTAAACGGAAACCATGAAGTGGATAGCTATTTTTGTGGCATTTGTTGTCATTTTGGGTACACTAAACGTTGCTGTATTCGCTCAGACTGATACTACAGAAGCACCAGCAACATCCACTCCAGCGCCAACAACAGCACCCGCTCCAGCAACCGGTGGATCGAAGAAGAAAATTGTTAAAATTAAGAATTTAAAATTTAAAGTTGTACGTAAAGTTAAGAAGAACAAGCAATCTGGATAAATTTGTCTAATATGAAAAATAAAAGATATTAAAGAAAAAAACATAAAAAATAATTTTTTTAGTTTTTGAAGAAAGCTAAAAACTTAAGAACTGATAACATTCTAGAAGTATAATTTTAGAATGTTTGGTATGTTTTTTTATATACCCTCCACCATAGTACGGAGGGTATTTTAATTTTGTTTTTCCGTTTGTAACTCATCGAAATAATCATTTCCGATCATTTCAGGGTAAAATTCTATGACGATATAGCCATGACCGTCTGTCTGTTGTAATCACTCTAGCGTCTAATCGAATTTAGATAGATCGCCAAAATTTTGCATAGAGTCGTCTTTTGTCTGCAGGCAGGTCAAGTTCATCGGTCCACGTTTAGGCATAGCTCCCATATAAGGGTACCCCCCAATTTTCGGTATTTTGGGGTTCTTGAGCGCGTTTTTCAACCGTATTCGCTGAAATTTGCTGCATTGGGTTCTTATAGGGTCCTAAATGTCTCCACAAAAAATTATAAATATAGGTCCACTTTTTCTGGTAGCCCCCATATAAAGGTACCTCCTAATTTTCAGTATTTTGGGGGTTTTAATCGTATTTTTCCACCGAAATAGCTGTAATTTAGTATTTTGAGTTCTTAATAGTTTCCAAATCTCTCCACAAAAAAATTATGAATATAGGTCAATTTTTTTCGGATAGCTCCCATATAAGGGTACCCCCAATTTTCGGTATTTTGGGGTACTTGAGCGCGTTTTTCAGCCGAATTTGCTGCAATTTGGTATTTTGTAGTCGTATAGGGTAACAAATCTCCCTACCAAAAATTATTAATATTCGCCCCCTTTTTGGGGTAGTCCCCATATAACCCCCTTTTTTATTAAAATATATATTTGATTTGTTCCGTGTTTTGTGTTTGGTTCTAAGTCTCGGTTGTAATCATTTCACCTGTAGAGGATAGCGAGATAAAAAATTAGAACGTAAGGTTCGATAATGAACTATAGCCGCATCTAAACCTTGCCCCTTTGTGGAGGTTCCAGAAGGAGTGGACCGATATTCACCATCTTCGAATTTGAACTAGGTTTGGAAGAAATAATAGGATGGACAAAGTTTGGATGAAGTCTTAATTTTCTGAAACGGATTTGGTCCAAAGAAACCGATATTTCGATGAGGCACATTTTCACCGTGTTAAAGTGTATACACCCTTATTCGCCATAAGGCTGAGGGTATAATTATGCATTAAAATTTTCTGAAATTTGTATTATGATTTACATTATGGATTACATAATCCATTTTTAGAAATGTCGGTATAGGTCCACTTTTTGGTATGTTCCCTATATTTTCATTTCTATTAGCTGTCAGTATATCTATGGTGGAGGTTATCCAAAGTTCGGCCAGGTTTTTTACTTTTTTTTTTTGCAAAATACTCAAGGTGAATCCCAGTTTGTTGTTTTTTACAGTGGTGAATGTATGGCATTGTTTGCCGAGGGGTAAGGCAGGGAAGACTATAGTTTCGGATCACGCCACTATACAAAAACCCTTTCATACCCAAATGTCTCTGGTAACAAAGCGAAGTACTTAGCTGACCAACGACATAAACTGCATGAGAATTTCGCTGGTGCCTCACTTCGAGGTTAACAAGGCATTTACAAACAAAATATCAACTTCAGTCAATTCGATTTCAAATCGTTCCCCAAAACCCCAAAAAAGTGGGGGTTATACCAAAACATAAACCAAGCATCCTAGGAGTTATACCAATGTCTGTGCACAATGTTAAAGGTCTAACTTCAATATTCCAAGCTCTACCGTGATTTCAACCGAATGGACGGGCACACAGGCAGATATGGTTATATTGACATAGAATTCTGATCAAGAATATCAAAACGCAATACCAACCATCCTAGGAGTAATAGCAATGCCGGTTAAAAGTATCAAAGCTCTATCACAAATATTGTCATCTCTATTGCAATTTCAACCGACATATGGGCCGACAGACTGTATTTATTATTTCTACTGGCACTAGCGAAGTGTCCGCTACTTCGTATGCGGAAAGGGAATATAAAACAAATAAATAATATTTTATATGGAAATCGTGAATACTGTATATTTTGTTGTACTATAATTTCGTATTCCACTTCTATACCTACATCTAATATAAAGTTCAGTACCAAATTTAGTACAAAGTATGAATTTCCAAAACTATTGATGCACTCCAATAATACACTTAAGTCCACATTAAAGGCTTCCAGCTCTATCCGTTCACCAACATCCAAATTGTACCAAATTTAGTACCATTTATACTTTTCGTTGACGTAAGTTCGATTTTCCAAAACATCCTCAATTCTACACTGTAACTTTCACATAGATCTAAATTGTACAATATTTACTACTTGTCCCGCTTATAAGTACGAATTTCCAAAACTATCTCAATCACGAACTCTAACGGTAATTTTAATTCCAAACATAAGTTTTCCATCTCTATCCGTTCACTCAAATCTAAATTGTATTAAATTTAGTACAAATATGGTACAATTTAGTACAAAATATGGTACAATTTAGTACTAAATATGGTACAATTTACTAATAAATGTGGTACAATTTAGTACTGAATATGGTACAATTTAGTGCTGAATATGGTACAATTTAGTGCTGAATATGGTACAATTTAGTACTAAATATGGTACAATTTAACCAAATTTTACTATTTTTAGTACTATTTAGTGTGAAGTACGAAATTCCAATAATCCTTTAAAGCCTTTTAATCCGGATTAAGGTCATTGACACCGGATTAAAGGTCATTGACCCCGGTTTAAGAAAATCAAGATAGAATATTGAAGATAGAGCTTTAAAAATTTGCACAGGCAGTGGTATTACTTCTAGGATCTTTGGTTTAAGTTTTTGTTTAACACCCACTTTTTTGAGGATTTTGGGGACGTATTTTGAACCGAATTGACTGAAATTTGATATTTTGGGTAATCAAGAGCTTTCAAATCTTCCACCTAAAAATATTATGGTATAACTCTCATATAACAACATTTTCCCACCAATGAATTATAATCTCGCATTACGGGTTGACATGCATATATGCAGAAAATTAACAACTTAGGTCAAGGTTTGGACGTTACACCCATGCAATGGTAATGCATGCTTTAACCCTTTGACGTATTTCCACGAGTCTGACTCGTGGTACAATTGCTGTGCCTAAATTGATTATCACGAGTCTAACTCGTGGTGTGTAGAAGTGTACATTTGATGAAAAGAGTGCAATTTTCCCGTTATGTTCAGCTAATAATGTGAACAAAAAAAATTGTTGCAGTTGAGTACAAAGTCTAATGCAAATCAGTTGTCTAATTATCAATTTTGCATAAAAACAGGTTTACTTAGTGCAAGTTGTGTGCTAACAGTTGGAAGCGAACTTCGTTGCGCTAATTGATACGTCAAGGGGTTAAGGTTTAGAAGCATTTTCCCACCGAAATGTAATTGGAAAACTATATGTACAGTATATGTTCGATGTATGTCCACCGATATTTCCCATCTGCAATACCAAACATCCTATAAGTACGTAAGTTTTTTGCCTCTCTTCAAAAACTAAAAAATGATGTTTTATGTTTTTTATATAATTTATTTTATTTTACATATCATATAAATTTATCCAGACTGCTTGTTCTTCTTAACTTTACGTACAACTTTAAATTTTAAATTCTTAATTTTAACAATTTTCTTCTTCGATCCGCCGGTTGCTGGAGCGGGTGCTGCTGTTGGCGCTGGAGTGGCTGTTGCTGGTGCTTCAGTAGTATCAGTCTGAGCGAATACAGCAACGTTTAGTGTACCCAAAATGACAACAAATGCCACAAAAATAGCTAGCCACTTCATGATTTCCGTTTAGTTTTCTTTTAAATTAGTTGATGGCAATTGGATTTCTGATGACTTCAGTTATCAGACTTTCCCTTTTTATATGAAAGCTCCGAATTTAAAAAAAAAAACAATGATTATTTGAAAATAGTTAGGTATGCAAGTAAATAAGCGCACGATAAAAAACATTTTTTTTGCGAGAAATCGTAACCTTCGATTCAGTCGCACTTGTCTAAACTATCGCATCGAGATTAACGTCATTCATACGAAACTTCTCCGTTCTAAAAAAAATGATTAAAGCATAGAGTAATTGGCGTACCATGATATGGTGCTCTACGGATGGTTGTGAAATTGTTGCATTGCATATTATTTTAAAGGACCATAGCTAGGCCTTGTTTTTTTAAAGAATTTTTTTGAAGGACCATAATATGGCGTAGATCGTCAAAGAATATTAATTCAAGAATTTCAAAAATAATTTTCAAGGACCAACCAAGGCGTAGATACTTAAAGAATATTTTTTTTAAATACTATAAAAGGCATGGACCTTATAAAGAATATTTTTTGAAGCAAGATAACCAATTATTCGCCGATAATTGGGCCTTATATATTAACGCATTTTTAAAATACGTTACATATAAAAGTGCAGAGTGATTCATGGAAATATATAGGTACGGGGGTTATTAGTATAAACAGGGTGTAATGGAGAAATTTATATTCTTTTCAAAAATATTTATAACGTTTGTTTTTATCCGGATTAAGCCTTAATTCGGAATCAATGACCTTAATCCGGTTTAAGGCTTAATCCAGGACCAATTACTTTTAATCCGGCGTCAATGATCTTTAACACGGATTAAGCCTTAATGCCAATGGCATTAATGCGAATTATGCCTTAAGCTGGGGCCAATGACCTTAAATCCGGGGTCAATGACAAAACACTAAATGGTGCTAAATATGGTACAATTTGGTACTAAATTGTACAATATTCAAATTGTACCATATTTGTACTTAATTTAATACCATTTAGATTTGAGTGAACGGATAGAGATAGAAAACTTATATTTGGAATTAAAATTAATGTTAGAGTATCTGATTGATGTCGTGTTGGAAATTTGAACATATTAGTATGAATCAATGGTACAATATGAACGTGGGGCAGGATCCTTAAATTTTTGACTAAAGTTACGTTTGGAGAGTAGAATTGAGGATGTTTTGGAAGATCGAACTTACGTCTATGAAAAGTACAAAATGGTACCAAATCTGGTACAATTTGGATTCGATGAACAGATAAAGGTGGAATTCTTTATGTTGGACTTATGATTACCATTTGAGGTAGGATTGAGGTTGTTTTTATACCCTTCACCACACTGTGGTACAGGGTATTATGTCCTTGTGCATATGTTTCCTTTTGAGAATATGCATAGAATCACTTTCTAAGTCGATTTATGCATGTCCGTCCGTCCGTCTGTCCATGTTAAATTGTAAACAAAGTACAGGTCGCATTTATAATCCGAATTGGATGAAATTTGGCACAGCTCATTTGTTTAGCCCAAGGACGAACCCTATTGAAATTGGGAAAAATCGGTTCAGATTTAGATATAGCTCCCATATATAGTTTCTTCCGATTTAAGGTAAATTGTGTACCAAAGTCCCTATATATCTTTCGATTTGCACGAAATTTGGCACAGCGTAATGAATAAGGCCCTGAATGATGTCTGCCAAGTTTCGTAAAAATCGGTTCAGATTTAGATATAGCTCCCGTATATATCTTCGTCCGATTTAAGCTAATTGTGTACCAAAGTCCCTATATATCTTTCGATTTGCACGAAA
Source organism: Musca vetustissima (assembly GCF_032173495.1). Taxonomy (NCBI): domain Eukaryota; kingdom Metazoa; phylum Arthropoda; class Insecta; order Diptera; family Muscidae; genus Musca; species Musca vetustissima. Next base: position 22,513 of record NW_026883577.1, read on the forward strand.
TTTGGCATAGCGTACTAAATAAAGTCTAGAATGATGTGTGTTAAGTTTCGTGAAAATCGGTTCAGATTTCGATATAGCTCCCATATATAGTTTCACCCGATTTTAGGTAAATAGTCTACTAAAGTCCCTGGAAATTTTTTGATTTCCTCGAATTTTGGCACAGCGTACTGAATTGCGTCTACAATAATGTGTGCTAAGTTTCGTGAAAATCGGTTCAGATTTAGATATAGTCCCTTTACTACTTTCCTTACTGGTTTAAATTATACTTATGAGTACGAAAAGTACTAACTTTGGTGCAATCTGGAGTTTGGAGGAATTAAGTTTTCTGTTAGAGTGTAGGATTGATGTAGTTTAGAAACTTCGTACTTATGGGAACAAAAAGTAGAAAATGGTACTAAATTTGGTACAATTTGGATTTGGGTGAATGGACAGGTCTCAAATCCTGAGAATATAAAGCATAACCATTAAAGATTTTTCAATGCATCTCCACAAGGTGTGGAATTATTAAGAATTTTTTTCAAGGGTCTTCATGGAATATTTTACATTCACCAACAGAAGTAGGAATTTATTAAAAAAAATATGTTTTTAATAACTTTTACCCGGGTGGAATTATTAATAAATATTTTTAAGAGCACTCATATGATTTTTTTCCGAACCTATATAGGATCTACAGAAGGCGTGGATTTGTTACAGAATATTTTTTTAAAGCAACTACAAGAATATTGTTCAGTCGCAGATTTATTCTGGAAATCTTATTACCCTATTTCAGGATTCCGGCACTATCCATTTAGTTCACATTAGTAGAAATTTCCAAAACTTCCTATGTATTCCAATCCCCAACAGTGATCCTAATTCCAAATTTTAGGATTCTACGTCTATTGGTCTACCAAAAATTCAAATTGTACTAAATTTAGTACACATAAGTACGAATTTCCCAAACTGCCAACAATTCTACAAAGCATTAGTAATTCAATTTTAAAATTTTAGTATGCCAGCTCTATCGGTTCACCCAAAATCCAAATTGTACCAAATTTAGTACACATAAGTATGAATTTCCCAAACTGCCAACAACTGCCTCAATTCTAGAATGCAATAGTAATCTAATTTCCAAATTGTAGTATGTATACCTACATATCGCTATCCTGCACTCCAATGGTAATGTTAATTTCAAAGTATTTCGGCTTCATCCGCTTCTCCAAATTAAAATTGTACCAAATTTAGTACAGTTTAGTACTTCTTGTATACATGAGTACACGCTTTCAAGACCAAATTGCAGACATTGCCCCCCTATAATGGTCCCGATTTTTAAAGAAAATTTGAATGTAAAGGGATAAAAATTTCGTGGTTTCAAAAGTGTGAGAACGGAATACGACGTCTGTCAAACTAAGTCTGAGATTGATGAAAATGGTTCTTACAACGCATAAAAATTATCAAAATCTACTACAAAAATGCCGATTGTGCCACATATTTGCATTTATGGATTTATATTGTGTTGCATAATATTAATATATATTTTTTAATTCTTCTATTAACAAAAATTATATTTAAACCAAATTTATTATATATTTATGTACATATATTTGTATTACGGCGTGTGGATGAAGTCTTATTTATTCCGTTGCGATTAAACGAAAACGTCTACGTATTTAACATTAGCGTTTATTCAAGTGCTACTAAAACAAACGCTCCAAATTATTGTTTAAAGGTAAATAAAGAAATTTCAGAATTGAAAATTTTGCAAACAAACAAAAAGAGTTCAAGTTCAATTATCTAATGCATGCATTTATCGAAACATTCATTATTTTTACTATAAAAAGGGAAAATCGATTGGTATTAAGACATCACAATCCAAGTTGATATTAACAATTGCAGTTTAACATCTTCGGGAAACGGAAATCATCATGCAGTGGTTATCAATTCTCTTTGCATTATTTGTCCTTTTGGCGACATTAAACGTGTCTGTTTTGGCTGAAACCACTACAGAAGCACCCACGGCAACATCAGCACCACCAGCAGCGGCACCCGCTCCAGCAACCGGAGGTGCCAAGAAGAAAAAAGTTACAATTAAGAATTTGAAATTCAAAGTTATACGTAAGGTTAAGAGGAATAAGAAGAAGTCCGGTTAAACGTTAAGAGGCAATCTGGTAAATAAAGCACATTTCGAAAATAAACAATTAATGGGGTTTTTATGAAATATATATATATATATATAGGATAGGACAAAAGTCTGAAAGGACAAATTTCGTGTTTCTACCCATGAAGAGAAATTACGCTGCCAGCTAATGTCTCTGACAATAAAGCCATATTCGATCGAGTTGCAGACAAACAAACAATCCAAGTAAGGACGTCGTTAAGTTCGATCGGGCCAAATTTTTTAGATCCTTCACCATGACTTGCAAATTTAAGATATCTGTAATCGTTCGGGACCTTCATAAATGACACGCTAAGCTAGGGTACATTTTTTAGACATGCCACCCAATAAGAACCAAATTAGAGGCAATTTGTTTAAAAGGCGGAATCAAAGTCCCACAAAGTGCTAACTAATTAAAAAAACGTGTCCAAAATACCCAATAAAGGGGTTACCTTTATAAAGGCGGTGGGGGTATCTTAAAAAGTTGACCAAGATCCATGATTTTTCGTAGTAAGATTTAATGTCCAATAAGGATTACTCTATTATAGCTATCTTGATTGAGAAACCTGTCCAAAGTCCCCGAAATACCGACTAAAATGGGATGCCGCAATATACCTAAAAGGTAAAAAATGCATTGAGTCGTCGGGTTAGTTGCCCACACTCGGAAACCCCCTTTTATTATGAAAAGGCAACGAAAACGAAAATGTTGACGACCCCCCAAACGTATAAAGGGCCTCGATCTGTGAATCAGCATTTGTAAAATGCGCCCGTTATACAGAACAGGCGCAGTTTTCGCTTTGGCGGATGTACTCAGGAAGTACAAATATAAAGTATAGCTATTAAAGATTTTTCAATGCACCTCCACAAGGTGTGGAATTATTAAAGATTTGTTCAAGGGTCTCCATGGAATATTTTTCATTCACCAACCGAAGTAGGAATTTATTAAAAAAAATATGTTTTTAATAACCTTCAACCGGTTGAGTTAATAATGAATATTTTTAAGAGAACACATATGCTTTTTTCCGGACCTATATAGGATCTACAAAAGCGTAGGAAGTACAAAGCCGATATTATTGCCTTACAGGAAATGCGATGTTTGCACACTGTAGTATATCTACCATGAGCAAACCAACGACATATTCTACGAGCGCCTAGAAACAGCATATAACCGCTGACCTAGCCAAGACAAAAACAAATTTTTGACCCCACCATCGGAAAATTTAGTATCCATGAAGAAACATCCGAGAACGGCATGAGATTGATTGACTTTGCGGCAGCAAAAAAATTGGTAGTAAGCAGCACCAGCTCCAATCATCTCGATATACACAAGACCACCTGCATTTCTCCTGCATTTCTCGATATACACAAGACCACCTGGTAAGGAGTATGCACCAGCTGGTTAGTTAAATTTGGCTAGAGAAATGCATGCCCAATGATTGGAACCTCAGCAGCCTGTGTCCCGTGCACAAAAAAGGAGACAAGACGATATGTGCCAACTATAGCATATAAAGTTCTATCCAGCGTGGTGTGTGAACGTCTGAAGCCAAGGGTCCATAATATTATTAGACTATACCAATGTGGCTTCAGACCTGCCAGATCCACTATAGACAAGATTTTCACACTGCACCAAATCCTGGAAAAGACCCACGAAAAATACATCGACACATTCCACCTATTCGTCGACTACAAAGCCACATTCGACAGCTCAATCCGCTCAGAGGTGTTTAAAACCATGTCTGCGTTTGGCAAAATTAATACGGCTATGAGAATAACTTTAACAAGGTCAGAAGTTAAAGTCGGAAATGACCATTCGGAGTCCTTCAATACCGAACGAGGATTTAGACAAGGTGTGACCTGTTTAACATCTTGCTGGAAAAGTAAAAGGAGATGCAAATGTGAACAGAAATGACACTCTGTACACCAAACAGCACATGTTATTCGCCTACGCCGATGACATCGACATGCTGGGTCGAACAGTGCGAGCAGTAACAGGCACCTTTGAACAAATTGAGAAGGAGTCTGCCAAAGTGGGTCTGGCAGTAAACGGCGAGAAGACCAAGCTGATGGTATCAACGCTCAAGACGTCCGGTAGACTCGGACCAACTATAGAACTTGAGAACTACAGCTTCAATTTAGTTAAAGATTTTTCATACCTTGGTACCGCCATAAATAAAACTAATTGAAATTTGGAGGAAAATAGTGTTGGCCAACAGATGCTACTACGGTCTGAGTAAGAAATTCAAAAACAAGGCCACCTCTCGTCAGACTAAACTCACACTCTACAAGGCACTGTTGTATGGATCAGATGCATGGGTACCTGAGCAAGCAGATGAGGTAGCTCTTGGAGTGTTTGAGAGAAAAAGATCTATGTGCCAATATGCGTCGAAGGTTAATATCGCCGTCGAATGAACCATGAGCTGTACCATCTATTCTCGGACATCGACATACTCAGACGTATCGAGCAGCAGTTGGCTATGCTATGTTGTGAGAATTGTTGAGCTCAAAGGGTATATAAAAGCGTGCCAACTAATGGTTCACGCAGAAGGGAAAGGCCACGAATTCGATGGTTTTCAAATTGGAAGAGTTGCGCACAAGACCGACGTCCCAGGATTTTTTTAAGCTCCGCTTATGGAATAAACTTTATATCGCAAGCTAGCTAAGTAAGTAAGTTAAACTTCTTAGAGCAGTTTTCCATTCTAAGCGTCATTAATTACTAGACCTATGCACGGTATGCTAGGTCGATATGCGATAAATATATGCAAAAAATATACAAAATATGCATTGTCGATATGCAAAATATGCAAAAATATGCAAAATATGCAAAAATATGCAAAATATGCAAAAATATGCAAAATATGCAGAAATATGCAAAATATGCAAACATATGCAAAATATGCAAAAATATGCAATATATGCAGAAATATGCAAAATATATGCAAAATATGCAAAATATGCAAAAATATGCAAAATATGCAGAAATATGCAAAATATGCAAACATATGCAAAATATGCAAAATATGCAATGTATGCAGAAATATGCAAAATATATGCAAAATATGCAAAATATGCAAATATATGCAAAAAATATGCACGGTATGCTAGGTCGATATGCGATAAATATATGCAAAAAATATACAAAATATGCACTGTCGATATGCAAAATATGCTAAAATATGCAAAATATGCAAAAATATGCAAAATATGCAAAAATATGCAAAATATGCAGAAATATGCAAAATATATGCAAACATATGCAAAATATGCAAACATATGCAAAATATGCAAACATATGCAAAATATGCAATCATATGCAAAATATGCAAAAATATGCAAAATATATGCACGGTATGCTAGGTCGCAATATTAAAGATAGAACTTTGAACTTTTGCACATATATTATTATTATTACTCCTAGGATATTTGGTATTGGAAATGGGATATATCGGTCCACGTTTTAGTATATCGCCATATAACGGTTATATATGTTTGCATGTTTTATATATATATTTAGCAAATTTTTCATAATGCCCCAAAAATCTAACAGTTGAACCATGAAACGCATACATACACAATTAGATTTCTATAGGTTAAAAATAAAGAAAGCACACAAATTCGAAAACTACCCTGAACTTTTTTTTTTTTTTTGATTAAAATGATTGCATTTGTGAAATATGTTGCTCATATTTGCACATATTTTGCATATTTTTGCCTATATTTTTCATATTTTTTGCATATTTCTCGCATATCGACCTAGCATACCGTGCATTTTTTTTGTATATTTTGCATATGTTTGCATATTTTGCATATATTTTGCATATTTTGCATATTTTGCATATGTTTGCATATATTTTGCATATTTTTGCATATTTTGCATATGTTTGGATATGTTTGCATATTTTGCATATATTTTGCATATGTTTGCATATTTTGCATATATTTTGCATATTTTTGCATATTTTGCATATTTTAGCATATATTTTGAATATTTTATGCATATATTTTGCATATTTATTGCATATCGACCTAGCATATTTTGCATATTTTTTGCATATGTTTGCATATTTTGCATATATTTTGCATATTTTGCATATTTTTGCATATTTTGCATATGTTTCCATATTTTGCATATTTTAGCATATATTTTGCATATTTTATGCATATATTTTGCATATTTATTGCATATCGACCTAGCATATTTTGCATATTTTTTGCATATTTTGCATATATTTTGCATATTTTGCATATTTTTTGCATATTTTGCATATTTTTTGCATATTTTGCATATTTTTTGCATATTTTGCATATTTTTTGCATATTTTGCATATTTTTTGCATATCTCGTGCATATGCAAAATATGCAAATATGCAAAAAATTAAAAAATATGAACCCTTCAAATAATTCTAAATCCTTTGAAACGAATTTGTGTCCAATCAGAATTTCGATATCTTCATTATTAAAAAATATGCAAATATGCAAAATCCGAGGTCTATTAATTACATAGTCCCTTATACAGATTCAGAATTTCAACTCACCATTTCCAACAAGTGGGCAACGTTGAGACCTAGAAACAAAACACAAACACCCGATGGAATAACTTTTTATTTTCATGATATTAAAACCCAAATAACACTTTTTTTGAGGCTAGATATTAAAACGAATGCAGATTCTATTTTCTTCGATATTTAAAAAGCTTTTTGAATTTTACTGCTAAATACAACACACTCATAAATTTCATTGATCGACATTTTTACGATATTTAATAAATCAACAGTTGTCATCACCACATGACTTATTTATTCACCGTCGACGTTATCGCGTAAGTATGGAAACGAACCGAACGTGCCGAAATCGACCGAAATGTGATACTCCCATGTTAATTGAACATTTAGTAAAGACATTTTTTTAACATTTTTCATTTTGATAATTAAACGAAAGAAATACAACATAATGTTATATTCCGTTTCCCTGTTCGTAAATATTAATAGGAAATTTAAAAGCTTTTGAACCGGTAGCGGACATGATTTCTGATTACTCTTTTATATACATTTAGCAACGCAAAAGAGTAATGATCTCTTTTTGTCTTATCGAACTCACATAATTCTCTTACATTGGACTCTTTATAAACGAACGAACACATACTCCCGAACGCAAAAACATTGTTTTTGTGCAAAAGCAAACGGATTGCGGTTTTTTTTTGGCAAAACATGATGAAACAAACGAAAAAGACAAACGGCAGCACACAAACATATCGAACGGGAAATGAATATGGATTTATTTTGTATTTTAACACATTTCTTTATGAAATTTTTGCAAATAAACACATAATATTGATTATTCATTGGATTATTAACACTTTTGGAGGATAATTACATTTATTTTCTTAATTATTCACAATTTTATGGGGAGTATCACAGAACACAACCGAACTGAATGAAGACGACGAAAGAACTAAATGGAGCGCAACATTGGCTCCATTAACATAGTGGGAGTTATGAGAGAGTCAAGTGTTGCGGTTGTTGTTGGATCGATGTATCACTTGAGTGTTGTTGACATGGAATGAGTAGTGAGATGAAGATGGGGTGTTGTTACTGTTGTTGTTGATATACGCGTTGTTGGTAGCATGCATGTAGCATGTTATGGAGAGGGCAGCAAGGAGTTTTAGACTATTTTAGAGAATATAACAGTGTACATACTCCTTTTTGACACATATGTAGAAACCATAGCACTGTGGGCGAGAGATCGCATTTTTAGGCCATAATTAGAGCAGTGGCTGTGTGAATATAAATGGTGGATCGAAATGGCATATAATTTTTATACCACCATTACGATTCAACCCCTCGACATACTCACCGTAGACCCCATAAAGTATATATAAAGTAAGTGTTCCTAATCTCGGCATATAATAATAGTCGGCATCTGTTGTATATAACATAAAATAACAAAAAAACCGTATAAACAAATATTAAAAATACCTTGAATAATCTTCAATAATATTGCAACCTACCCGTGTAAAATTTCATCGAGCAAAGTACATTTGTTCAGCCATAATAAATGTTAAGAAAAAATTAATGGGCATGTCGATTTTAAAAGACTTGTAACTATATTAAAGTTATATATTTTTCACAAGGATCTTCGTTGTAATTGTAAACAGCATAAAGGAGAACACTCTAAAGCGATTAAAAATATTTGTATTTATGAAATTTTTATCGATGTCGTCCTTAAGAACAAACATTTTTATTTTTTATTTTTATTTTATTTTCCTATAGTCGGCATGTGAGTAAATAATAAGCACCATTTCGATAATTCGGCTCAAAATTGGAAGAAATGTTAAAAAAGTGCTCTACATTCCGATAAATTTATAAACCATCAGCTTTGACTGGTTTTACACAATAGAAGACAGGATTTTAACATTAAATTCCTGTAAATTAAAAAATTTAAAAAAATTAATATTCTTAAAATACGAAATTGGTAGTTTTGGCACGTTTTTCAACGAAATAAACTACAATATAGTATTTTGTTTCCTCATTAAGTAGTAAATGTTCCTACCAAAAATTATCAACATTAGTCTACTTTTTAGGATAGCCCTCATTTAAAGGGTCCTCTCACATTTCGTTATGGGCATGCTTTTCAATTGATAGTATTGAATTAATATTATGTAGGAAATCTTCATATTAAAAATGATCAATATTGGCATATTTATTTGGATAGTCCCATATAACGATACTCCCACTATTCAGTATATTAGAGATTATGGAAGTTTTTTTGTAACAGAATGGACTTTTATTTGGTTCTCTTTGGGTGTCAAAACTTTCTACCGAAAATTTACCATGTTATAATCCGCCATACCTCTAAGCTCCCGAACGATTACAAGTATTTTAACCCTTTGAGCCCCGAATTTTTTTCCCGTAATCATAGAATAATTTTCCTTACATTCGAGGGATACAGTAAATTCTTTCTGGAAAATAAAAGCCCAATATCAAGAAAACCAAATGCAAAATCGACGAAAAATCATTTTAAATTATTTGCTATATTCTGTTTTACAAGAATCAAAAATAATTCTGATAACAGAATTCGTATATTTCGAATACGAAGCGATTTAAATAATTTGGACTGTATACACAAATTAGTACTGTACACATTTTTGCCCTCTTCTCTATATTAAAAAGCTCATAACTTTACCAACAATTTTGTTTTTTTTTTTCTTGTGATATGTGTCGTCTTGACGTAGGAAATCCAAAGAATGGATATCTACTAGCTGTATAATAAATATGAGCTCTAAAACATTTTGTTGCCTGTGGGCAACATTGGGCCATAAAGGGTTAAAGGCACATGGATCGTAATGGGTAGCGTACTACGACATGACATCTCAGACATTATTCTCTATATTTTTGTCATAGTACCTTCATAATCAAAGCAAACACAACAACAAACAACAACTAGTGGCTTTTTTGCATCTTCCCTCATGACTGCTCCGCAAAAAAATGAGTACATAACGGAATTCCTTTACTAAGGAGAATCAAATTTTCTCACATTTTTGTAAGTATTAATTTGCTTTTGTTCAAACAACAAAAAACCGTTTGCGTATGCTCCACTCACTCATTTCTAACATCAAACTCAATTTGTTGTGTAAAACTCCCTTCCGCCCCCACCATAATTCATCGACTAGTATATCAACACAATACCATTATCTCCTCTTATGCGCACTTCAACATGTTAATGTTAACAACTGCAGCAACACTTGACTCTCTCATAACTCACAACGTGTTAACATCAAATCTAGTCCTTCTATTACTGTAATGAAGTTCGGTTGCCATCTCTGTTTCCCATTTTCCCAAAGTTTGACAAAAAATTTGCCTATGTGTGTTTACACATACAACATGTGTATGCAACTCTAGTTTCGCTGCCCCGTTCATCTTATCTCTCCTGAGGGAAACATTCTATGACAATCGAATCGAACAATCGAAGAAATTCCGTTATGTACTCAATTTATGCGAATCAATAATGAGAGGAGATGGAAAAAGCAGCATATGGTCGTTATTGTTACATATATTATATGATGGGCTAATGTTACTGACCGAAAATGTTTGTTAGCAGAAGATCAAAAGGAGAGAATGGTAAAGCGTTTGTTGTTGCTTTTGATTTCCCGTTATTTGACAAATATGGCAAATTATGACGCTGTACAGTTGATGGCCTAGTATGACAAAAAGAAAGAGATTAACAGGTTAGCGAATGCAAAATTGCTAGTAATTTGTAATAACATTATGACACAAAATCGAGTTTACGATCTATGGGGTGGACAAATTTGTATGGTTATTATGAACCCAGAACGACAAACTCTCCATAGGTCAAGTATTTGAACAAAGATCGCGAAAAGTAGAAAATGATAGGGAAAACGAATATCGACTTTATGCCTTTGGCAAATATCGCTCATACGGTTTAGATAGCAAATTATATGAGCGACATTTTGTAGAATAGAGAAAAATAGTACAAGGACTCGGGATAGAAGGAGGAAATGTTTTGCAAAAATATTCCTCATTCGATTTGACTGAAATCATGTAAAATCAAAAAAACCAGTAATGGCCACAAAAGGAGGTATAAATCTATTAATTCAGGAAATTTAAAATTCTCATAACCGCATAACTCAAAAACTGGACTGTGACTTTATGGGGTTTCTAATATACTCGCCTTCAACCTAATAATGAATTTACCACCCCCAGACCATGAGACTTTAGCTTGTTAAAATTTTACATCGATATAAATGACAATATTGTTGAAGATTATTCAATGTATTTTTCATATTTTGTTATATGAACTTTTAGATATTTGAAATTATATTCAACAGATATCGATTACTGGTGGGAAGTCTCGGGACAGTTTCAGCACTTTATGTTTAGAGCTTATTTTTCTCTATATTCTCTGAAACTGAATGATAAAAACTCGCTTATAATAAATTAGTATTAATTATGGATTTTTACACATGTGTCAACAAAGATCAGTTACCGGATTAAGGTATGCCCCATTTGTCACCAACATTATCAAATATAATTTTATTTATATTTTTAAAACATTTTAATTCAAGAAAATAAGTAGAAAAGTTGTTAAGTTCGGCCACGCCGAACCTTTTATACCTTCCACCACGTTCGGTGCATTCGAAATTCAGGATGGGAATTGGGAAATTGTTATGGTTTTATGTTATAGAATGTTGTTCATGCTCCGAAAAAAATAGTGCCTAAAATTACAGACACTTTAGTTGGAAAACTTAAACAGGACTTTATATACCCATGAGAAATTTGTACCACAATTTAGTAAAAAGAATCTTAACTTTTAGGTGGGGTTATATTATATCAAAACACCGAACACATTTCTATATAAGTCAGCCTTCCATTGGATTGGAAAATGCGGCAAAACTATTAACGAAACTAAACATTATATGGGGGATTCCCAAAAAAACTGAACCAATATTGATCAAGTTTAGTAGAAAGATTTGAAATTCCACGAGAAACCTACTGAAAATTTCATCCACCAAATTAAGTCAATTCGATTGAAAACGTGCCCAAAAACACCACAAAATACTGAATAAATGGCTACATGGAAAAATGGACCAATGTTGATATTTTTTGTTAGGAACATTTTTACTCCCAAATTGGTTGATACACATGCTCAAGATTCCTAAAATTCTGATCTTTAATGTGTAACGTTATATCGGTGCTTCACTAAAATGTAGACCAATATTGAGATTTGCTATCATACCACAATTCAAAATAAACCAGTGAGCGGAGCAGTATAGTCGGACGGGGCCGACCATACGATACCCTATACAACTACCACTGAACTCTAACTTTCTGCCGACGTTTATTCTGAGCCTGGACAATATTTTGTGATATCTACACCTTTTTGCCCGATTAGACGTCAACAGCATTTACTTACACTGACATCTTTTCCGAATATTACTAATAATCAGTACAATCCTTCTAATTACTTATCCAGCGCTATATTTCCGCCCTCCAGTTTGGTAATGGATTACTAAATAATATCTGAATTTGCGTGTAACTCCCACATCCGATAACATATGACAATATAATTGGTATCAATGTAAAGTTCAACCACTCTTCTTGGATATACTATATATGTCCTCCATGGGTAAATATATACGCTATAGAATTCAAATTTTGTCATTTTTCACGCTAAAGTCAGGGTCCATTTGAACCGCTAAATTTTGACAGATCTTTATCAAAACAGCCATGTTTATTCGTTGGCCCAATTCCCTTACGACCAGAAAATCCGACAAAAATAAAGTTGTTGGTCCATTTTATCCCCTAAATATTAACCGATCTTTACCAAAAACAATAGAGGTCTTCATTGGCCAGAACCCATCCTACATGCAAAATTTCGAAGAAGATTGGTCCATAACTGTGGCATGTATCGTGTTTACAAATTATAATGGACAGACGGACGGACACACATGTCCAGATCGACTCAACTAGTCGAGATATGACGATCGAAATACTTAAAGGTAGTCTATGACCAATATTTCGCGGCATTACAAATTCTTGGGGCTGCACAAAGCTATAATACCCTGACAACATAGTTGTGTAGGGTTTAAAAATTAGGTAGAAACATGTGCCCAAACCTATTAAAACATGGAATATTTGTGTATAAGAGCTACCCCGAAACATGGGCCAATATTGATAATTTTTGGTAGGGGATAATTTTTCGTGGGTTCGAATAGTCAAAGTGTATTCAAAATACCATTTTACAGCTGATTCTGTTGCAAAACATTTCAAAAATCTGCAGAATACCAAATATTTTGGATACTGTTATATACCAAAATGTTGACCGATATATCCCATTTTCAATACCAAACATTCTGGAAGTAATAACAATGTGTGTGCAAAATTCCAAAGCTTTCATATTTAATATACACTCCACCTTGAGGGTATAAAAATATAAAACCCGTACACCTAAATAAATTTATTGGCTAGAGATTTTTCGATACGATATGGATCAAAGGTAGTGATTGAATTGACTGAAGCTGTCCCAATCTACCCTACCCAAGTCTACCTTTGCAGCACTTATAATATTCCTTAAATTTCCTCAATATATAAAGCCAACCCATGATATTTTCTATTTCTTCCATTGCTTTCATTAGGTTCTATTGCCTTAACATGTTACCTACTCTTCTAATGTAAAGCTACAACAATAATTACCTAACCCATATATCTAATTATTTTGTCAAACATCTTAAGAAAAGTTCTGTTCGTGTAATTCGTGCAGCTACCTATCCTTCATCTTCCCAACACTAAGCTAAAACTTGTCTCCATCCTCTGTAAAGAACAGAGAGAATATAAGAATTTTATGTTGACAAAGTGTCCTCCTCAAATTAACAGTTATAACCAAAATTGTTTTTGTTTTTATGCTAACATTCATTATTTCTCTGTCACTATTGTTTCAAGCGATCCTTTTCGATATGTTAACATTTTAATTGCATGCGTATGTCAACAACGTGTACATCAACAACAATAACAATATGTATCTCCTTTCAAGAGCCCACTAACATCTTCATCTCAATACTCATCCCATGTCAACAACACTCAAGTAAGACAGGGATCCAACAACAGAAACACTTGACTCTCTCATAACTCCCACTATGTTAATGGGGCCAATGCTGCGCTCAATTTAGTTCTTTCGTCGTCTTCATTCAGTTCGGTTGTGCTTTGTGATGCTCCCCATAAAAATGTGAATAATTTAGAAAATAAATGAAATTATCTTACAAAAGTGTAAGTAAACCAATAAATAATCAATATTACATGTTTATTTGCAAAAAATTGATAAAGAAATGTGTTAAAATACAAAATAAGTCAATTTTCATTTCCCGTTCGATATGTTTGCGTGCTACCGTTTGTCTTTTCGTTTGTTTCATTATGTTTTGCGAAAAAAAAACGCAATCCGTTTGTATTTGCAAAAAAGAGCAATGTTTTCGTGTTCGGGAGTCTGTGTTTGTCAGGCATGCTTACCCATATACGCTACCGTAACTGAGGGTCGATGGGTAAACACATTTTCTCTTTCTTTCTCTTTACGTCAGTCGTTTTTAATGGTGAATTCTCAGTTACGCTCGCACACACTTGCTCTCAATTTAATTTTGCCCAGCACTGGTGTTTGTGTTCGTTCGTCTCTAAAGAGTATGAGAGTTCGATTTGAGAAATGTAAGAGAAATTTACGAGTACGACTTAATAAGAAGATATCGTTACTCTTGTGTGTTGCTAAATCAGTGCTGGGCAAAATTAAATTGAGAGCAAGTGTGTGCGAGCGTAACTGAGAATTCACCATTAAAAACGACTGACGTAAAGAGAAAGAAAGAGAAAATGTGTTTACCCATCGACCCTCAGTTACGGTAGCGTATATGGGTAAGCATGCCTGTGCTAAATGCCTATAAAAGAGAAATCATCAATGATATCCGCTACCGGTTAAAAAGCTTTTATATTTCCTCTTAATATTTACGAAAATACGAAATTCGTTGAATAATCAGAATGCAAAATGTTAAATATAATGTCTTTACTAAATGTTAAATTAACATGGGAGTATCATATTTCTGTCGGTCCGGTTCGTTTCCGTACTTACGCGATAACATCGGTGGTGAATAAATGTATCGGCGGTGGTAAATAATTGTGTTTTTTAATATCGGAAAAAAGTGGTAAACAGTTTGTGCGGTTCGTTTATATTTGCTTCGCGTGTGTGTTGAATTTAAAATGTGAAATCGGTATATTATTTAATCGGTTAAAATGCTTTCAACATCGATATGTTGTTCAATCGGTTACAAAAGCTTTAGCCCTAATGTTCATAATGTTAAATGGTTCGGTTCGCGAGTATTAGTTGTATACGTCAATAATAATCATGTCAATCAAAGTGGTAAGTTGTTTTTATGAGACTAACAAAGCCATAAATTTCACATTATTATTATTATTACCTTCACCACGTTGTGGTACAGGGTATTTTGTGTTTGTGCATATGTTTGTAAGAGGGAAAAGGAATCGAGATAGACCCATGGTTCCTCTTGAGAATAAGCATAGCATTTTCTGAGTCAATTTACGCATGTCCGTACGTCCATGTATTTTTGTGAACAAAGTACAGGTCGCATTATGATCCGCTTTGGATGAAATTTGGCACAGCTCACTTATTTGGACCAAGGACGAACCCTATTGAAATTGGAGAAAATCGGTTAGATTTAAATATAGCTCCCATATATAGTTTCCTCCGATTTTATATCAATGATGCACCAAACTGCCAATATTTGTCCGATTGGGACAAAATTTTGCACGGAGTACCGAATTAGATCCAGACTGATGTCTGGGAAGTTTTGCTAGAATCGGTTCAGATTTGTCCAATTTGTGACAAAATGCATAGAATCACCTTCTAAGTCGATTTATGCATGTCCGTCAGTCTGTTATATATATATATATATATATTCGTCCGATTTAATATAAATGGTGGAATAGCATACTGAATTAGGTCTAGAATGGTGTGTGTTAAGTTTCTTGAAAATCGGTTCAGATTTAGATATATATATATATATATTCATCCGATTTAATATAAATGGTGCACCAAAGTCCCTATATATCTTTCGATTTGCACGAAATTTGGTATAGCATACTGAATTAGGTCTAGAATGGTGTGTGTTAAGTTTCCTGAAAATCGGGTCAGATATAGATATAGCTTCCATATATATTTTCGTCCGATTTAATATAAATGGTGCCCCAAAGTACCTATATATCTTGCGATTTGCACGAAATTTTGCATAGCATACTGAATAAAGTTTAGAATGATGTGTATTAAGTTTTGTGAAAATCGGTTCAGATTTAGATATAGCTCTCATATATATTTTCGTCCGATTTAATATAAATTGTGTACCCAAGTCCCTATATATGTTTCGATTTGAACGAAATTTGACACAGCGTAATGAATTACGTCTAGAATGATGTGTGTTAAGTTTCCGCAAAATCGGTTCAGATTACAATATAGCTACCATGCATATTTTTCTCCAATTTAATGTAAACGGTGCAGAAAAGTCAGTATATATCTTTAGATTTGCACGAAACTTGGCATGGCATACTGAAATAAATCTACAATGTTGTGTGTTAAGTTTCCTTAAAATCGGTTAAGATTTAGATATATAACTCCCACATATTTTTTCGTTCGATTTAATGTAATGGTGTGTTAAGTTTCCGGAAAATCGGTTCAGATTAAGATATAGCTCCCATATATATATTCGATATAGGTCCCATACATTCGATTTGCACAAAATTCGGCATGGCATACTGAATCAAGTCTAGAATGATGTGTGTTAAGATTCGTGGAAATCGGTTCTGATTTAGATATAGCTCCTATATATTTTTTCTTCCGATTTTATGTAAATTGTGCACTAAAGATCCAAATGTTTGTACAATGAAATGTAGGTAATATAAATTAAACTCTGACAAGTTTCGTCGAAATCGGTTTAGATTTAGCTATAGGTGCACCAAACTCCTCATTTTTATCAGATATATGCTTTTAATTGATTTAAGCAACTCTATATCTGAGCAAATGAAAAATTTAGTATAGGTTGCAGAATAATATGTTTATGGAACCAATTTCATTTTACTGGTCCTTCCACGTCTGTTAGGATTCAGCCAAAGTGGTGAAGGGCATCATATAGTCGGCCCCGTCCGACTGTACTGCTTTCCTTACTGGTTTAAAAATAATTTCTTCCAATTTTTTTAAATAATCTTCTGAAGAATTAGCAGGGCTAAAAAAATAATTATTTTATACAAATACACTTTGTCTTTGCACCAACTTTTCAGGACAGTATTTTAGTCAAGTTTTCTTTGTGGTCGACAAATGCGCTGCCGATCTTTGTCATAAGGAATTTTGTTTTTACTCTTAAACAAACAAAAACTTAAAAAATGTTTATATAAATTAAATTTTTAATTATTGGTTTTTATTGTTTTTTTTTTATAAATACTTAATAGACAATTATAATTTGCTATTATTATTTGATACTATTTCTTCTGTTCCATTTTATATTTTTAGTACACATTGCTTACTATCTGAAATGTTTCGTAAGGAATATTTTTATTGGTATATAATTTTCATTTTCATTTTCAATTGTTTTTGTTCTTCTTGAGAAGTTACACCGTTTTTTTCTCTACAGTTATAGCTAAAATGTATGAAAATTTATTAAAATATAAAATAAATTAATAAGAAAAAAAAAAAACGAAAACAAAACGTTTTGGAAGTATTGCAGAGAGAAACGAGAAAAGAAAGGCAAGGAAATGGAATAACAAAAATGCAATGATGACAATGATAATGACGAAACACATGCAATATAACTCATTCAATCATAGAAAATAATGGATGCGAATTGATCAAACAAAGACATTGATATTTTTTACACAATTCATTTAAAGATACCGACGATGGTGGTGGGTAGGGAATCGATCGACAATTAGTCGTAAAATCTATCAAACTTTTTTTATTAGTATTTTTGGGTTTCAAAATATTTATCTTAGTTTATTTAGGTTTAACCATAAGCTTATAACTAATTATAAACTTATAATTTCATTTTTTTATTTTAGATTGTGTTCTGTATTATTTTCTTCATCTTTGTTTTTAAACTGGGGGGTCTAAATCTTGGCATATTATGTTTGTCTACATTTCGTACATATTGACTTTGTCAGTATGATGAATTTAAGTATCAAGTGTTTTTTGAAAGTTTTGTTGTAATATGTTTTGTTTTTTGGAATTAAAAAAGTTCTCTTTCTCAGCTTCTTCTTTCGTCCACTTTTATAAAGCTAATTTTTTGTCGTTTTCTTTTGTTGTTCTTCAGCTTGTTCTTCATTTTGTCATCCATCCATTTATAATCCATTAATAATTAACCAGAAGTGTGTTTCAAACACGCAAATCCATGTGTTTTGTTGTTGTTTCTGTTGATGTTTCCTTAAAATGTACAAATATGATGATGCAAGTGAGTCTGTGTGAGTTGGTTTTGTTACATGAAAAACTCTTCGGTGGAGTGTGAAAGCGGAAGTCACGTTCGTCCAGGACGATCTAATATTGTAATTTCTATTACTCGCAAACCACGATAGGTAGGATCGATAATTTGTAAACCTTTGGGATGATAAATGCGTTCATTTTGGGAAGCAATATATTTGGAAATTTTACGCAGAGTCTGTAATGAAAATTAGAGATAAATTATTGCAATTTATTGTATGTATGATTGTATTTGGATTACTTACTTTTTCATAATGTGTCTCCGAACACATATAGACCAAATAGGCAGTTATACAACCAATACAACCTTCACAATAAGTACTGCATGATCCTTTTTCAGCTTCCGCAAAAAATTCATTTAGTTTATTTATGGTAGACTCAAAGACATGTCTTTCGATCTGTGAAAGAAAAAAAAATAAACAATAGAATAAGAATTAAAATTCATTATCAAAATATCTTTTAATCATATTGTTTAAAGTATTAGTTTAATTTAGGAGAAGGAGTTTGTTTAATGGGTAAAGGTGAACCTTTTGTCGTATAGGTCATTTGTATAGAGGTAGCTCGTTCGATTTCGTTTTTAGCAGAAATTTTCGGAAAATATTGTCAGCATAGACACATCCACTGCACTTGTTAGACGATGCAAAAAGAAAAGCGGCAAAAGTGATTCCCAAACATTAAACTAATTTTTTTCGAAGCAGTGTTGTTCGAATTCAAGAGTCCACCATTTTGTTATTTTTTGAGCGAAGTCAATAATCCTAGTTCATACGGCCAGACATGTACTCTTTCTAACACCCTTGGATGTTCCAGTGAAGAGTTATCATGTCCGCCATAACAAATAAGGTCTTTTCCTTAATTACCAAAAACAACGTCAAAAATTTTCAAATTATTTTTCTTCTCTTTTAAATCTCTACAAACCATAACATGCATTGGTATTCATTTACCAGCCCAATGAAAATCTTGAAAATTTAAAATCGAGAATGGGGGAGGTCCCCTTAAATGTGATACTGCCGAGGTAGAGGTGCTTAACATGTATATACCGCGTTATTTTCCCCAACATTAATTTCCTAGTGGAGGGGATTTCAATGTCCACCATGATTTGTGGCAGACGGCCCGATTTCATCACCTCTGAACGTCGCACTTCTTTAACCATAGAAAAGTCAACTGACATGGATTCAGAGAGTTCACCAACCGGCGCTTTAAAGAACTTTCCATTCCTTCTGAAGCACGGGTAGAAGAAAAGAAATTCTGGGACATGATTACAGCTGCAGCCACAAGATTTCCTACAAATTCTCAGCAGAACTAGTTGGCCTTACAATTGAGCGTGATAAGCTCCGTCGATCAAACATAGCAGATCCCAGGGTCAGGGAACTCACGTTAAAGGTCAGCAGATTAGTGGCTGAGCATAAAGGGAATACATAATTGGAGCACCTGAGAAATTGTAACATCGGTACGGGTGTATGACAGGATCTTATAGCCTAGACAGACGACAGCCTTAATTTGCATTAACAGCCTTAATTCAAATTAAATTGTACATTATCCTCATTGTTAATGCACAAAATCAAACTGAATTTATACTGAATTAACCAATTTCAATATGGCAATGCTGTCGAAATTCTATTGATTGTTGTCAAATTTGTTTACGTTTATGAAAATAAATATGAGAAATAAAAGCAAATTTCAAAAATTTTTCGAATTGGGAGCCATTTTGCCAACATTATAGCCGCTATTCTTCCTTTATGTTAAGTATTTTTTTATACATATGTAATTCCGAAATATGTTGCAGAAAAAATGTCAATATATTCCTCCTACATACAGACAAACAATTGTTTTGAAACAAAAAAACTGTTTCGTAAATGCAGAAACATTCGTCTGTCAGGGGTAAATATTAATTCAAATTAAGAATTTGTTAATGCAAATTAAGGCAGTCGTCTGTCTATGGTATTAGTTACATTTAATGACGAAACTGTGACTGATCCGAAGAGATTCTATTTCATACGAGAGCCAGACAAGTGCTCTTTCGAATCACATTGGATTTTTTGGATTCGGATGTCCCCTTAAGTACATCATCTGCATAAAATCGGACTATATTTGAAAGATATTTTTATATATATTTTTTTATTAAAATATATGGAATTTATTTCTGAATCTGGTCAATATTAGCTTGTGCAAAGTTTAGTTCAAATCGGATAGTAATTTTCAGAAAAATACTGACAATTTTGTGTGGGAGGTACCAGAAAGATTGGACCAATGGATACCATTTTCCGATTTGATCTTAAATAGGCAAAAACATTACGTTGTCCTAAGTTTGGGTCGAATCGCACATTCCATTTTGACCCTTTGTGGGGAATTGACCGATAAATCCCATCTTCAAACCTTATAGAAACTTGGTTAAAATATTAGGTCGGAGAAAAAGAATTCCATTATTTATTCTGCAGATGGCTATACTGATAGATTTCTCGTAAAGAATCGATCAAACAATTTCAGATTTTTGCTCGATGGAAGTCTGACATTTCGCAGTAAAAAAAATATTTTGCTGTTTTTTTGTTTGGTGCATTCAGTTGTGAGTTAAAGGGTGTTAAAAAGGAACTGGACAAAGAGAAAATTCTATACATTTTACAGTTTTTATTTGACAAAAGCGAAAATGCAAACCAAGCGGCTAAAATTGTGAATGGTGTTTTTGGTTCCGATACTGTAACAGCCAATTATGTGCAATTTTGTTTTCGTAGATTCCGTTCAGGAAGGAGAGATGTCGTGTTCCACCAGGACAACACTATGCCACACACCTGCAGTGACTCGCCAGAAACTTGGGAGCTTGGTTAATGCATCCGCCATACAGTTCAGACTTGTCACTAGGGAGGATTGTGAAAATCCACTACTAGATTTTTTTTTGCGAATAGAGAGAAGTCTTCTATAAGAGAATCATTAAAAATGGCAACAAATCATACGACAAAACGGTGCACATTTAGACCAAATTGGACATTCCGAAGCATGTTAAATAAATTCCTATAGTTCATATAAATAATGGATTTCTTATTCCCTAACCAAATATTAAGTTCTGTAGAATTTGGTTGAAATCGGAAGTTCGTTCGCATGATGATATTACGAGCCCACCAGCCAGACAGACGGAATTTTGTAAATCGACTCTAAATTGTCTGAAATGGATTTGTTCCAAAGAAACATGCCGTTTAAAAACAATAAGATCGATGAGGCACATTTTTTTCGTATACATACCCTAATTAGCCATAAGGCTGAGAGTATTATGAACACAAACTGGATTTCTTTAATGGAAAGAAACCTAACAAGTATTTGGAGGTTGTTTTTATTGAAAAACCAAACTTCGTTGGCTTCATATTTATTATTACTTCCTTCAAATTTCAAAATATCATTTTGAAATAGTTAATATGTACCAGTATTCCGAATTTTGGTAATAATCTTTAACAACAATGTAATCTTTCATTGGGAAAGATATGTCTATAAGATGTATAATCGGGTGGAAAATAAGGGTATTTTCGGATCTTTAGATCCACATTTTTTATGAAATCTGTCGATATTTTAGGGATAATAAATGCTATTTTTACTTTGATTATAAATATACAAACTAAACCGTTCAGATGGGCGGACACGCATCAATTATATCAACGAGATTCCAAGTTTAGGACAAAGTTTAGCAAATTACGGACGCCTCTCAGATCATTATTAAATTTGTACCATAGAAGCTGATTTCAACAACATATATTTTTTTTTTTTTTGGAGGAAATAAGTAACCCAAAGTACTAAAAATACCCCATATTTTTATTAAATATATTTAAGAATATCACTCCGAAATGTTTGATTTTTTACGGTAGACATAAATTTTTTACTATCAAAACCACATTTTTTAGAAGAACTTCATACTTCCAAAGATATGGGGTATCCAAATTTAAATTGATACCGGAGGGTTAAGACTTTATCCTAGGTACAGACGGAAAATTGTAATACGCGAGCAGATTTTTTTTCCGGAGATTAAATACTTCATCCTATGAACAGACGCAAATTGGGCTACGCGAGCAGGATTTTCTTTTAATTAAAATGTGTTACCAAGTAGTCGGCATTTAAGACTTTCTTCGGAACAAATGCACTTTACGGGCACCTCTCACATCATTTTGAAATTTTTACCATAGGTAGCCATTCTGATGCTGATTACAGCAACAACATTCATCGAGGGGAAATCAGTAATTCCCGAGATATGGGGTTCCAAAGTTCAAAAAATACCCCCACTTTTTACGTTCTTTCCAATGTAATGCACATTATTGTTTACACTACAAAAAGTTACTTATAAATAACCGATCAGTAATAAATAGTACAAATTGAGTTACGTGAACAGAATTTTTATTAAATTTAATTTTTTTTAAATAGCCGGCCTTCGGCCGAGGCTTTCTCCTATGAACAGGTGGAAAGTTCTTTAAATTTAAATGTTTTCCAAAATAGAGGATTTAAGACTTTATCCTATGGACAGGTGGAGAATTGGGCTACGCGAGCAAAATTTGGAGTAGTAGATGTATAGTGGTTTTTGGAACCGATCATGTCCTTGTGGTTTGGTTCCCATTCATGAAAAAATAATGAAATTGAAAAACAAAAATTTCTTTTAATTTAATTGTTTTCCTAAATAGCTGGCCTTCGGCCGGGGATTTAAGGCTTTATCCTATGGACAGGTAAAAAATTGGGCTACGCGACCAAAATTTTCTTTAAATTTTATTTTTTTTTTTAAATAGCCGGCCTTCGGGCGGGGATTCAAGACTTTTTTCTATGGACAGGTGGTTGTGGTCTGCTCCAAAAGGACTATCTGCTTTAAAAAATATATTTTTCGGAGTGGTATTCTTAAATATATTTATTAAAAAGTGGGAGTATTTTTGGAACTTTCGAACCCCATATCTGGATAAGTACTGATTTCACCCCGTTAAAAAATTATGTTTCTGTAATCAGCATCAGAAGGGCTACATATGGTAAAAATTTCAAAATGATCTGAGAGGTGTCCTTGCATTTAAGCCCTTTCTTCTGTGGACAAGTGGAACATTGGACTACGTGAGCATAATTAAAATTTATTTTTTTTTTCTAATAAAGATTGGAGGTAGTTTTTTGAAATTTGGAACCCCATATCTCAAAAAGTACTGATTTCCCCAGAAAAATATATGATGAGCTACCTATGATAAAATTTTCAAAATGATTTGAGAGGTATCCGTAAAATGCATTTAAACCCAAGTTTATCCTCAAATATAAATATTTAAGTCCTTATTGTTTTCTATTACATGCTTCAAATCCACAAGGACAAATTACCCTGTACCAAATAGACTTTTTACATGAATGCTATGAGAATAAAACTATGATTTAGGAAGATACCAGTTATTCCTTAAAAAACGGATACTTGCGTACCCGAACTTCCATTACACTTACCAATCCCTCCAACTCTGGTGGCAATCGGGTATGGAATTTCACTGCCGTACCTTCGCTATAATCGCGTTGAATGAAAACTTTGTTGAAACCATTATTTAGCGCTGAGGGTGTTCCCACAGTTCCAGCTTGCGACATTTTTCCTCTGATTCGTTCGACCCCTTGTGAATTTGTACAGCAACAGCAGCAGCGAGCGATTAGAGACTAAATGATGATAGCACTGAAATTTAGAAAATCCAAATTCTATGTGATTATCCCATACGCACGAACGCACACACAATCGCACAAACCAATGCAAATAGTAGCAAAGGTAGATAAACAAAAACTTAATTTATAGATTTTTTCTTTACATTCTATTTTGGTTTTCTTGTTCTTCGCTGAATTTTTTTAGGGTGTTTCCAATTTGTTGCTTTGCTTTCCAGAAAACACTCCGTCACAGTAGTCAGGACCTTAACGCTACGTTGCAATTAACACTTTGCTCAGCTGGAACGTTAATAAAGTTCAGTTTTTAACTAATTTCTATATATTTTTGGCTAAAATCTAATCCAGAAATTTTGATATTTTTTTCACTTGGATTCAGCAATAATTTTTTTTCTTTTCCTTTGATGTCTCTTTTCGATTACATGATTTACATTCGATTACATGCGTGTTATCGTTTATTTTGTATAATCGATAATCAAAGCAAACGTTGAGTAATTGAAGTGATTGGCAACGCAGTGGAACGGTTTTTAATATTGTTCCATAAAAATTCTGTAATGAGCTTTTTAACCCTTTCAGTGTTTTTGTCGAATATATTCGACATTTAAAAGTACTCTCTTTCTTTGCGATTTTTCGGTTATTCTATGTACCGTTACTATTGATGTTTTTGTTTTTGCTGAAAAACAGAGTAAACTGTCCGAGGGTTAAAAGAGCAATTGCCATTTTTTCTAAACTATGTCCCTTTATATGATTTTAAATACCATATTTTAGATCTTCCTTCCGTCGAAAAAATTTTTGACACTGAAACGGTTTAAAATTAACAAAGTAAATAACTGCTCTATATTTGCATCCAGAACTTACTACTGAAAATGAAACAGTATTTAATATTAACTGTAATTTTAAATTTTATCTTTTAAACATTTACACAAAGAAGTTGATGACTGATGAAATGCTGAAAATAAAATCGTGTAATTTTGCACGAGGGTCAATATTTGTGCGTGGTGTGTTTTAAGCCAAATTTTTTGAAATTCGTACAGAGACAATCGAATTTCCTAAAATTTAAATCTAGGCATAGAAGACTAAATTTTGGAATGCGGATCACAGATGCAGTGTAAGGCAAAAAAGTGGGGTTGGGAGAGATAGCATCTTTGAAATCGTTATGGGGATTGCTCATGTTAGGTTTTCCATATCTCATTTATGAAAACTTATTTTTATTGGTACGAATGGAGCTGGAACTCTGGAATTTGATATTTGGGTTTGCGACGAGATGGTGGTTATAACAATACATACTATAAGTGAGAGAAAATTTCTAATTAGAACGAGATTTAGAACAATTTTGGCCTGTTCTCGTACTGCAAGAATCTACTATTTTTACTACGATAACAAATTTTCCTTTATGATATCGAGGAAAATATTACAATCTAGTATAATAATAAAAATAATAATAATAAAAATAATAATAATACCTTCGAAATAATAATGTATAAGTGTATGGAAAGTTTCAAATGAAAATTGTAATGGTCGTCGATGTTAACACTAGATTGCCGAAAGCGGTCATTTTGACGGTTTTTCAATTTCAAGTACAAAAACAATTGTGTATATTATGACACAGCCTTTTAAAATTTGGTGACTTTTTGTACCACATAGAACTACGTTTATTAATCATAGTAGTTGCTGCCTCCCATCTTTCATTCCCCGTATCCACATGTGCTATACCTATATTGCCTAAAAGCGGTCATTTTGATCATTTGTGAAATATTAAATAATCAAACTACTTTTATTATTGTATAAAGTAAATTTCTTATATGACCAGATCAGTACAGCAACATCGAAACCCGTTTGCTACTCTAGAAACACAAACGAACATTCCCCACTAATAAATAGTTGTTTTTTATAAAAACAACAAACTGGGATTCAGCCTGACTATATTGCAAAAACAAAATTAAAAAATTAGTTTAAAAATTTTTCTTTACACTATAAAAATTCTTTCAGAATGAGGTCATTTTGACCGATTTTATGCAATATATACAAAATTCCCGTCTTTCTAGTGTTAATATAGATGTGATGTAGATTTATCGATTTTCTGTTCATTTTCGAACAAAGCTCTACATGATTGGCATAAAAAGCCACAATATGAAGAAAAAAAAATATCTATAAGTTGCTGTTGCCTATCTTGAATAATTGTAGCATGGGTCATCCAATCAAAACGCAACATACCAAATTATAGCAAATTTAGCCAAAAATCCCCCAAAAATCGAAATTCGGAGGTTATACCAAAACGTGGATCTATATATTTCACTTTCAATACAAAACCCCCTAGGAATAGTAGCAATTCGAGCTCTATGATTTCAATAGACAGACGGACGGTCATTCACAAATCGACATAGAATTTTGGTCTTATCAAGAAAAAATATTTTTTATAGGGCCTTCGGTGAATATTTCGAGGTATTGCAAGCGGAATGATAAATTTAATATACAATCCACCTTATGTTGGAAGGTATAAAAAAATAATAATACTCAAGGTATATTTAATAAGGTGTATGCATCAGATACAACAACAAATATGTTACAACATTGTTGTTATAGAAATTAAATTGTCATGAACTTGGGTTATTGGCGGTTTTAGGTGAGTGAAAAATAAAGTTTGAGACCTGGTCGCGATTAATTTAGGTTTCCCATAATTAGCCCATAGCTTCTCGTGATGTTTATATTGTGGATTACAATCTATTTTTTCCTATGGAGTAGCTTTAAATCTTGCCTTAAAGAAAATTGAAGGACATAAATCCCCGGCCAAAGACTAAATCATGGAAATTGTGTTGACCGTATAAAATCTTTCCAAAAAGTTTGAAACCATATGATTGTCACTTACATCTTATTAAATACACCTTGATAATACTCTGGTGCTTCAAGAGTTCCTTTTATAATTACGTTTTTTTCTTTTAATTCCATTTTTATACCCTTCACCACACTGTGGTGAAGGTGCATATGTTTGTAACATATGTGCATATGTTTGTAACAGGCAAAAGGAAACGAGATAGACCCAGGGTTCCTTTTGAGAATATGCATAGAATCACTTTTTAAGTCGATTTAAGCATGTCCGTCCGTCCGTCTGTCTGTATGTCCATGTATTTTTGTGAGTAAAGTACAGGTCTCATTTATGATCCGAATTGGATGAAATTTGACACAACGGGAAGGGGAAGGCCATGAATTAGATGGAAAGACCAAGTAGAAAACAACATCTTGGAACGTGGTCTTAAAAATTTGTGTACTTGCGCACAAGACCGACGCGCTTGGAAATCTTTTTTAAGCACGGCTTATGGAACAACCGTTCTGTAACAAGCCAGCTAAGTAAGTAAGTAAAGTAATGCTTTGCTTTTCTGCATTTTTTTTTTAAAATATTTTTAAAAAAGCTCTTTAATTTAGTTAAATTATGAATAGAAAGCGCCGATAAAATCATTCACATATAAAACTTTTTGAAACAAATCAGTAAAATCTATCAAAATTGCCAAAAATTTTTACAGCACACGTAACATTTAGAAAATCACCTTTATTATAGAAAATAAAGATCCGAATGCACCAGAAATTGCTAGAATTAGTAGAAAACAATAAATAATTCTCAAAATAAATAAATATTTTAAATAAAAACGCAAACAAATGTGAATTAACCTAAAGGAACGATTCAACGATAGCCTTAATTGAAGAAGGCCAGAATATTTTTGTAGTATGTGAGAAAATATCGATCGATATCGGCATTTATTATATCAAATCGATTGTTCGAGTAGTA
>NW_026883578.1:0-50433 GCF_032173495.1 Musca vetustissima
ATAGTAATTTCAGTCTCAGGGAGTATAAATACTGCTTTTTAAGAATGCCTGCGCTTTATCTGGTCTATAAAGAAAGTGTTCACCATGAACACTTCCTGCCCTTCAGGTCGCCTATCAAGACTATCTGCTCTTCAGATCACATTTCGTCTATAAAGACACCCTGGTCTTCACTTCTCTTCTAAAGGCTTTCTGGTTCATAAATCGCTCTGTTCATAAATCGTTCTTGCCTTCTTCTTGTCTTTAAATAAATCCTGGTATTCAGTTCGTCTATAAAGGCTCCCTGGCCTTAAGTTCGACTGAGCATCCACACGTCTAAAAGACTCCATGAGCTCCTATAAGCTGCCTATAAGCTTTTCTTTAACCCTTTCAGTGTTTTTGTCGAATATATTCGACATTTAAAAGTACTCCCTTTCTTTGCGATTTTTCGGTTTTCCTATGTACCGTTACTATTTATGTTTTTGTTTTTGCTGAAATACAGACGAAACCGTCCGAGGGTTAAAATTAAATTGCTATTTTTTCTAAACTATGCCCCTTTATATGATTTTAAATACAAAATTTTAGATTTTTATTCCGACAAATTTGTTTTTTTGACACTGAAAGGGTTAAAAATATTAGCTCTTCAATGTTTTATATCTACCTATCTGGCCAAACCATTTCATCCGAACATTTGCTAAGCGTTTAATGTTCGAGATAAAGCAAGTAGCTAATCGGAGATTTATATAATCTCTTTTATGTGTGGCGCCAATTGACGAACAATGTTGCTGGCCTTCCTCCTGCTGCTATGCTTCACGACACCGTTGGTAGCAACGGTGTGTTTGGATATTAACCATTTCGATAAACAACAAACAGTGGGGGATTTGTTAGACAATATCAACGTCTATTAGACAAATATATTTATTGAGATCTCACATCAGTGATTCATACATTCAATGTCCAGATCAAGGTGTATAAATCCTTCCTTCTGACCGAGAGGGCTAATGCTTAGGGTTAATTATACCCTTCACCACACTGTGGTACAGGGTATTATGTCATTGTGCATATGTTTGTAACAGGCAAAAGGAATCGAGATAGATCCATGGCTCCTTTTTGAGAATATGCATAGACTCACTTTCTGAGTCCATTTATACATGTCCGTCCGTCTGTCCGTCCGCCCGTCCGTTTGTTGATGTTAAATTGTAAACAAAGTACAGGTCGAATTTATAATCCGATTTGGCTGAAATTTGGTACAGCTCATTTATTTGGCCCAAGGTCGAACCCTATTGAAAAATCGGTTCAGATTTAGATATAGCTCCCATTTATATTTTTGTCCGATTTACGGACTATAGTCCCTGCAAATCATTAGTTTTGCACGAATTTTTGCATAGCGTACTGAATTAAGCCTAGAATGATGTGTGCCAAGTTTCGTGAAAATCGGTTCAGATTTAGATATAGCTCCCATATATAGTTTCGCCCGATTTTAGGTAAATAGTGCACAAAAGTCCCTGAAAATCTTTCGATTTGCACAAGTCCCTCAAAATCTTTCGATTTTCACGAATTTTTGGCATAGCGTCCTGATCTAAGTCTAGAATGATGTGTGCTAAGTTTGGTGAAAATAGGTTTAGATTTAGATATAGCTCCCATATATAGTTTCGCCCGATTTTAGGTAAATAGTGCACCAAAGTCCCTGTAAATCTTTCGATTTGTACGAATTTTGGCAAAGCGTACTGAATTAAGTCTAGAAAGTCGTGTGCTAAGTTTTGTAAAAACCGGTTCAGATTTAGATATTGCTCCCATATATAGTTTCGCTCGATTTTTGGTAAAAGTGCACCAAAGTCCCTCAAAATATTTCGATTTGCACGAATTTTGGCATAGTGTCCTGAATTAGGTCTATAATGATGTGTGCTAAGTTTCGTGAAAATCGGTTCAGATTTAGATATAGCTCCCATATATAGTTTCGCCCAATTTTAGGTAAATGGTGCACTAAAGATCCATAGCTAGGCCGATTGACACAACGTACTGAAGTTAATATAAATTAATCTCTGATAAGTTTCCTTGAAATCGGTTTAGATATAGATATAGCATAGCTTCCATATACAACCAGTGAGCGGAGCAGTATAGGTGGACGGGGCCGACCATACGATACCCTACACAACTACCACGGAACTCTAACTTTCTGCGGATGTTTATTCCGAGTCTGGGTAATATTTCGTGCTATTTGTTCCCTCTTACCCGAATAGAGGTCAACAGCACTTCTTCCTTACACCGACATATTTTCCGAATATCAAAATATTCAGTATAGCGTTTCTAATTACTTTTCCAGATTCCCTTCGAAGTAGGTTGTATTGTGATGTTCGGCTTTTAATTCTTGCTTATAGATCAAAAAACACAACTTCTCGGGTCTTTGTTCTTCAGTGGTAAATATATACGCTATAGAATACAAATTTTGTAATTTTTCACACAAAAGTCAGGGTCAATTTGACACGCTAAATATTAACCGATCTTCATTAAAACAGGCATGCTTATTCTCTGGCCATATCTCCTTCTCTATGCGAAAATTCGCGGAGTTTGGGCCATAATTGCGGCTTATGGAGCGACCAGAAAAACCGACAAAAATAAAGTTTTTGGTCCATTTAATGCCCTAAATATTAACCGATCTTTTCCAAAAACAATGGGTCTTCATTGGCCAGAACCCATCCTACATGCAAAATTTCGTGAAGATTGGTCTATAACTGTGGCCTGTATCGTGTTTACAAATTATAATGGATAGACGGACGGACGGACACACATGTATAGATCGACTCAGCTAGTCGATATATGATCGGTATTCTTAAAGGTGGGTCTAGGACCAATATTTCGAGGCGTTACAAACTTTTGGGGCTGCACAAAGCTATAATACCCTGACAACATAGTTATGTTGGGTGTCTTTGCAGTATACCGAATAGCGTGTGTCAAGTTTGCTTTAAATCGGTTTACAAAATTTACCATATTTTGCAGAATGACATGTGTTGGGATTAATGTTAGTTGTTTCAGATATAGATAAAGATCACATATTTAAGTTCATTCAATTTCATGTCAATTTTCCTTCAAAAAAATTTCCACATCCTACTGCACTTCAACTTCCTCTCTTTATATCTCCTTAGTTGTGAGATTTTTATAAATTATCCCACTGTGTTAAGTGTTCGGTCGTTCAGCATTGTATAGAACAGTTTAGTTGCACCATAATATTTTCAATGGAAATCATGGGTTAGATGTATTTGATGGTAATACACACACATACATATGATGAATAATAGCCAATAAGTATGTATGTGATGCCAAGGCCGAGGTGATGACGATCATAATTTCGATAATGATGGCTGGTGATGCCGATGATGCTGATGCTGATGATATAATTACTTTATTGTTAGCATAAAAATATGGAATTGAAATATGCCACTGAAATTCGTCCATCATTGCTCCACAACATGGTATTTTCGACGAATGAAATACCCAATTGTCAGCTGTGGTTGTTTTGTTAAGATGATGATGGTGATTGTGATGACGGTATGAATTTCAAATTAGTACGTTTAATTTTTGAAAAAATTTTAATATTTAAAAGACGATGAGTCATCTTAAGGTAGGCCAGCATAACTGTGCCGTAACTTTTTTCTTTGGGGTCGGTAAACAGAAAACTGAAATTTAAATTGCATGCGGCTGTTTTGCATATCATTGTTGTTGTTTCTGCTGTTTCGTGGTTTCATAATTTCCTGTGCCTGTCGGCTGAAGTGTGGCGAACTACAAATTTTTCTAAAAGAAAAAAAAAAAATGAAATATGAAAAATGATTTTTTTTGTATTGTTCAAGAATTGAAATTCATCAAAAAAGTTAACCAGCAATAGAAAAAAAAATCATATTAATGTATTTTTTCTTCTTAAATGTTGTATATACACACATGTTTTGAAATAGAAAACTGTAATGAAAATGAAAATTTTGGACATGATGGAAAACCATTTGGTCATTTATATTGATTAAAAGTTAACAGGCATGAAAAAATAAAGTGAGATAGAATTGCTGGAAAATTATGAAAAATAACATATGGAGAATTGTGATGGTTTCAAGTGTTGGGAACAAAAACATATATGCAGGGTGGGTATACATTGTATTGGCAAGAAAGTAAACCGATGAAAATTTTAGCAGTAAAATATTTGAGATTTAGGAATAACAAAAATAAAAATGAGAGTTTTTAAAGACTATATACAAATTAGGGAGACTCTGTAGATGAAAAAATTGGAATTTTATAGACTTACTAGCATATGCCCGCAACTTCGTTCGCGAATGTAGGAAATATTTAATAATGTATTAACATATTATTTTATTTTTAGATAAAACTGCATATGTCTGAAAAAACAATCCACACATTAATATCGACCATAAATTAAATTTGAGTACCATTTAGTACCAAATTTCATTATACGAGCTCTAAAGGTTCACCCAAATCCAAATTTTCATTTAGCACACTTTATTTCCATAAGTACCCTCCTCAACCAATGATTCCAAATTCAAATTTCAGGATTCCAACTCTATTAATTCACACACAATTGAAATTTCCAACGCTTCCTACATAACCCAAACCTACACCCCGAAAGTGATTTTAAATCCAAGTTTCAGGATTCCAACTCCATAGATTCACCCACAATTCAAATTGTACCAAATTATACACAGCAGTGCCAAAATTTACCCACCCACTATTGGTTCACATATAATTCAAATTCTAGTACATAGTTGTACCAATACACCCCACAGTGATCCTAAATCGAAGTTTTAGGATTCCAACTTTGTCGGTTTATCCACAATCCAAATTGTACCAAATTTAGTACCATTTAGTACCCATAAATATTATTTTCGTAAACGGAATCCTGACTCCAATCCCACACCCCTACAGTGATCCTGACTCCAAGTTTCATTGTTCCCGCTCTATAGGATCACCCAAATCGACCGATTATACCGATTATAGTACGATTTAGTACTTTTCGTACACATAAGTAACAAATTTCCAAAACTACGTTCATATCCCAATCCTACACTCCGACGGTAATTTTAATTTCAAATTCCAGGATTCCAGCTCGATTTGTACCTCCAAATCAAATTTGTACCAAATATAGTACCATGTAGTACTTTTCGTACACACGAGTACACGCTTTCCAAACTCTCCTCATATCGACCCTATTTCTCAACCTTAATTTGCATTCCAAATTTCAAGTTTTTAGCTCAATCCATTCACATGCTACGAAATTGTACCAAATTTAGTACATTTCAGTACTTTTCCGATACTTATAGTTCGAATTTCCAAAAAGTCCTTTGCTACATCTTATCTACACTCCATCAGTGACCCTCAATCCAAATTTCAGATTTCTAGCTCTACTGGTTCGACAAATACAAATGATATTGAGTAGTTTTTAGTACTTTTCGTACGGTTCTAGTACGAATTTCCAAAAACCCAGCCTTATCTGTCACCTGTGGACCAACAGTGACACTCACCGAAAATTTCAGCTTCAGCCGTTTCGTCTGGCCGTTGATGAATCGTTAAATCAGTCAGTCAGTCAATCTTGAGGACCTTTGACTTCATACACAGACTACCTAAAAATTAGTTTCATCTATGGAGGGTACTTTATAGACAAGCTGAAAGGAGTCATAGACGAATGGAAGGGAGTCTTTAAAGACAAGCTGGAATGAGTCTTAATAGTCGTGCTGAGTCACATGGAATATTTATAGAAGAAATTAAGAATTAGTGATGAGGTAAAGCACACACATTTTTTGAAAATGAAATACACTGTGTATTTATAGGAGAACTGAAGGGCCAGGATTATCGGAGGAGGATTTATAGGAGAGCTGAAGGGTCAGGCTTATTTCTCAACAGATCAGAGATTCGTTGTAGACGAGCTGAAGCTCAGGTAGTTGTTTAGGCAAGAGAGGCATAGAAGAACAGAAACAAAGGGAGTATTGCTCAGGGCATCTTTATAGGCGAGCTGAAGATAAGGAAGACGAGTTCAAGTTTAGGGAATCTTTTTAGACAACCTGGAGCTCTGGGTGTTTTTTTTTTTAAGTCGACCTGAAGTTCAAGGTGTCTTTATGAAGCTAAGGGAGTTCGTACATATAGCACAGATGAAAGTTCAGTAGCCTTTATAGCGATCTGAAGTTTAAGTGTTTTTATGGACGAGCTGAATCTCAGGATGTCTCTATAGACAGTTGTAGGTCCAGCAGCTTTTGTAGGTGATCTGAAGCTAATGTGGTTTGTATGGGCGAGCTAAAACTCATGGAGTTCTTTTAGAGGAGCTAAAGATCAGGTTTTTTTATAGACGACCTGAAGTTCAGGATGTCTTTATAGATACATACTATATACTAACATAAGGTCCAGAAGCCTTTATAGGCAATCTAAAGCTAAGGTGGTTTTAATAGACGAGCTGAATATCAGGAAGACCACTAAGAGGAGCAGAGGCTTGCGTCGTTTTTATAGACGTCCTGAAGTTCACGACGTCTTTATAGACAAGCCGAATGTAGGGGAGTCCCTATAGGCTAGCTGAAGGTCCAGCAGCCCTTATAGGCTATCTGAAGTTGGAGTGGTTTGTATGGACAAGCTGAAACTCTGGGAGTCCCCTGAGAGAAGCTGAAGCTCAGGGTGTCTTCATAGACGACTTGATGTTCAGGGTGTTTTCATAGATGACCTGAAGTTCAGGGTGTCTTCATAGACGATCTGAAGTCAGGGTGTCTTAATAGACAATCAAAGGTGGCTTTTAAGGACGAGCTATCTATAGGAGTCCGCTGAAAGAAGCTAAAGCTCAGAGGCTTTTTGTAGACGACCTATAGTTCAGGGTATCTTTATAGACCAACTGCAGCTAAGAGAATCCCTACAAAAAACTTTGTCTTTAATTGCGATCTGAAGCTAAGGTGGTTTTGATGGACGAAGTGAATATCAGGGAGTATTCTGAAAGAAGGTGAAATTCGGTGTGATTTTAGACACATCCGGCTGTTTTGACGCCTTTATAGGCGATCTGAATATAAGGTGATTTTTTATGGACGAGCTGAAACTCGAGGAGTTTCCTGAGGGGACTTGAAGTTCAGGAAGTCTTTATGTTCAAGCTGAAAATCGGATAATCCTCAGAGAGAAACTGAAGCTCAGGGTGTTTTATAGCCGAACTGAAGCTAATGTAGTCCTATCGACAAGCTAAAGGTACAGAAGCCTTTATAAACGTTCTGAAGATAAGGTATTTTTTGTGGGCAATCTGAGAGAGTCCTCTGAGAGGAAGTGGAACTTAGGGTGTTTTTATAGACGACCTGAAGTTCACTGTGTCTTTATAGACTAGCTGAAGCTAAACGAGATCCTTTAGGCTGAAGGTCGAGTTGTTTTTCAAAACGATCTCTAACTAAAGGAAGTTTTGATGGACGAGGTCTCAGGGAGTATTCTGAGGCCAGGAGTTCGGGGTATCTTTATAGACGAGCTGAAGCTAAGGGAGTCCCTCTAGACAAGATGAAGGTCCAGCAGTATTTATAATCGACGACCGAAAGTTTAGGGTGTCTTTGTGGACGCTGAAGCTAAGTGAGTCCATAAAGACAAGGTCCGGCAGCTATTATAGGCGAGCTGAAACTAAGGTGGTTTTTATGAACGACCAGGAGGGTTTTGAAGACAATCTTGTGGAATCTTTTAAGGTGTTCTAAAGCTCAGGGAGCCTAACTAGGAACAAGCATTCTTAATGTACGAGGCTAAGCAAGGCGTCTTTATAGAAGACCTGAAGCAGGACGTCTATATAGAAGAAATGATTTTCTTTATAGATTCTTTAATGACGAAGCAGCTATTTGAGGGGAGTTTTTACCTATATGTTTAGATGAGCTGAACTTTACTTGAAATTCAAGCAGATGACCTCATTGACGAACTGCAGCTCGATAGTGCCCTATAACAGAGGCTTTTGTAGACTATGGGGTATATGATAACTGAACACTTTATAGACCTGCTGAAGTTCTGGGGGTTTTATAATCCAGCTGATATATAGTTAGAGTGTTTCAGATTGTCTAAAGTTTGGAATCTGTAAAAACGGATTGATGTAGACACCATTGAATCTTAAATATTCCTTAAAGAAACTCAATAGACAAGCTAAAGAAAATCTTTATAGATGAAACTTAGGAAGTTTTATAGACTAGCTGAAACGCAGAGAGACTTTGTAGAGTTTGTAGACAACCTGAGAAGAACTGAGTGGAGTCTTTATAGACAAACTAAAGGTGTAGGTCTGAATACTTCTTTATATACGACGGAAAGCAATTTTTGTAGATACAACTCCGGGGGTCCATGTAGACGAGGTAAAAGGCAGGGGTATATTATACAGGGTTGTCCATATTCGACGGACCCATGTGACAACGCCATAACTTTTGACAGATTTCATATCGTCAGTCAGTCAGATTTCATATCGTCAGATTTCATATCGTCAGTCCAAGCAGATTTTTACCATGAACCAATACACGCCACGCGAGCGTTCTGAAATAGTTGAAATTTACATTCAACAGAAGAAGTCAATTGTGAAAACTTAACGTGCTTTTAAAACATTAAAAAATGTGAGAAGTGCGCCTTCTAAGAACAGCATTAAGCGTTTATACGAAAATTTTTCGACTGGTAAGGCTCTTTCTAATCCGAAGAGGCCATATAAAAGTCGACCAAGGCGATCGGCCGAGAATATCGCTGCCGTACGAGCCAGTGTTGAGAGGTCCCCAAGAACATCTCAAAAATGCCGTTCTCAGCAGTTGGGCATGGCTCGGTCCACTTTACAACGGATCATTCGCATTGATTTGCATTTGTTCCCGTACAAAATTCAATTGACGCAAAGAATGTTGCCTGCGGACAAGCCTCGTCGATTGGAATGGGCCCAAAGAGTCATCAAAATGGCCGAAGATGACGAGCAATTTTAGAACAAAATTATCATGTCCGATGAAGCCCATTTCACATTGAATGGGACCGTAAATAAGCAAAATTGCCGTTTTTACGCCACTGTAAGTCCTCAGGAGATTCAAGTAGTGCCTGTTCATGGCGAAAAAGTCACAGTTTGGTGCGGCGTTAGTGCGAAAACGGTCATTGGGCCGTTTTTCTTCCAAAATGAAAATGGCCATGCTGTTACCATGAATCAGGAGCGTTATTGCGACATGATGACCAATTTTGTGATGCCAATTATTCGTCGAAAGCATATGAGGCAGTTCTGGTTTCAACAAGACGGCGCTCCACCGCACACAAGTCGCATAACAATCGATTTTCTGAAGAATGTTTCCGGGCCATTTGATGTCGAAAAGTGGTGATTTGGACTGGCCATCGCGTTCGCCCGATTTGACGCCGCCTGACTTCTTCTTGTGGGGATATTTGAAGTCAAAGGTTTACGTTAACAAGCCAAGGACCGTGGAAGATCTCAAGAACTACATTCGTGAAGAAATAGCCGCTATTCCGGCCGAAATGTTAAAAGGGAGTTTGCTGAAGGCATCAAATCTGTAAAGAAGATATAGAGTCTGCTCACGCAGGAGGACGGTATATGTGAACTCTAACGTACAGAAAGTCTTTGTCAGAGAGTTATTTTTATAGACGACATTATTTAGCAGTGTTCGACTGTCTGTCTGAAGTATTTTAACTGATAGTAATGATCAATTAGTCTATTCGACTCCGCATTCACTCTAATAAGCTGTAATCTTCAACAAAAAGTACTAATAACATGTTATTAATTAAGTTCAATTCACCTCTCGTTTGATTGGCTATTAGGGAAAATAGGTAATCCGTAAGTAGCAATTCATGTTAATAAGGCGGATATTATTAATTTATTGTCAAGAGTTTTAAAAGGCAATTATTTTTTAATTTATGTTTTTAAATTCAGTAGATAATTTAATGGAAATGAAAATAGTTTTGATAAGACAACACAATTTATAATTATTAAAACCCCTTTTAATTGAATATTTTTGATAAGAAAAAAACTTTAAAATTTTTTTTTATTAAAAAATATATTTTAAAATAAATTACTTTATTTGTTTTATTAATTAGCTTTTATTCAAACGGATATATCACCAACAACATTTACCTAAAATTCCCTCCTTTAAATTTTATGAGTTGATTTTTTTAAACAAAAAATTCCCATTCAAAGAGATAGAGGGGTGGAGAAGAGTGTGACGGGTATTGTTTTTGTTAATTTTGATTAATAGTTTTGTGCAGTTTTTGACACTTTTTGTCTGTCACTCCAATGGAATCACATCGTCACCACCATCACCACCAACCACCACACCAGTGAATGC
Source organism: Musca vetustissima (assembly GCF_032173495.1). Classification (NCBI taxonomy): domain Eukaryota; kingdom Metazoa; phylum Arthropoda; class Insecta; order Diptera; family Muscidae; genus Musca; species Musca vetustissima. The sequence goes on from NW_026883578.1 coordinate 10,266, forward strand.
CAACAAAAATTATGTTTCAATTCAACAGCGACATCGAACTCCACAAATGAAATAACAATAGAATTTCAGTTCGAACAAAAACAATATGTCTACAAATTGCCAGGGCTGCAAAGTGAGGGTGTTGCGGCTGTCACTGTCTATTCTGTCTGTCATATTCACCAGAAAATGAGCAATGCGAAGTGAATAAGCAGCATTACAAAATTTTGAGTTCAAAACGGAACTGAAGCATTTACAAATTATTATTGATATTCGCTGTTGTTGTTGTTGCTGTTTGTGTCATTGCTTAGCTTGGCGATGGTGGGAATTTGTAATGGAAACATATGTTTTGTAGTTTTTTTTGTTATTCTGAAGTATTTGTATTCACACTGGAAATCATAAGTTGGAGTTTATCCCATATTCCTTGTGAGAAGCTATCGATTACAATGGAGACGTCAGTTGGTGTTGAAAGGCGAATTGTCTGTGTCATTTGCCAAAGCTTAGCTATGATTGACAGATTTACGAGACTGGGATTATAGTTTAAGGGTGTGTGTGTTTTGGGAATAAAAATTATTCATATTTGTATGGTGTAAATATATCAAGCTGGGAAATAATGATTTTAATAATTATATTTGTTGTGAATAATTCGAATTTGTATATTTGAAATTTATATGGACTAATGGGAGTACAGGGGGTCTTTATAAATGAGTTCAACTCATTGGATAGTTCTAATATTCGAATTGTAACTTAGGGGACTTTTTAGACGAGCTGAAGCAAGGAGTCTTTATAGACGAGCTGTAGCAGGGAGTTTTTATAGACGAGCTGTAGCAGGGAGTTTTTATAGACGAGCTGAAGCAGGGAGTCTTTATAGACGAGCTGAAGCAGGGAGTCTTTATAGACGAGCTGAAGCAGGGAGTCTTTATAGACGAGCTGAAGCAGGGAGTCTTTATAGACGAGCTGAAGCAGGGAGTCTTTATAGACGAGCTGAAGCAGGGAGTCTTTATAGACGAGCTGAAGCGGGGAGTCTTTATAGACGAGCTGAAGCAGGGAGTCTTTATGGACAGCAACAACAACGAAGTTGATGCTCCCAAAGTTTCTACAGACAAGCTGAATTATGGGCTTTCTTAATAAAACTGATCGTTTATAGACCTTCAACTTATTAGAGGTCTGAAGCTCAGGGAGTTTTAAAAAAATATCGGGAGTAATTATTGGCTAGGTGGAACAGAGGTAATCTTCAGGGAAGATCTGAAACTCAATGTAAATTTTATATGACTTTATAGGTCAGTTGCCCAGAGTACTTACTTACTTAGCTGGCTTAAGACAGAACATTTGTTCCATAAGCCGAGCTTAGAAAAGATATCCAGGTGCGTCGGTCTCTTTCAATATGGAAGACCATGTTTCGAAATACTGTGTTCCTCTTGATCTTTCCATAGAATTCGTGGCTTACCCCTTCTGTGTGAACCATCAGTTGGCTTGGCCTAGCCACCATAGTCGCTGCAGCTCGATACATCTGACTATGTCGGTGTCCGGGAATATATGGTAAAACTCATGGTTCATTCGACGGCGATATTCACCGTTGACGCAGATCGGTCCATATATGTCGGAGAAATTTTCTTTCAAACACTTCAAGATGTGCCTCACCTGCTTGTGCAAGTACCTATGCTTCAGATCCATACACCAGCACGGGTAGTATCAGCGTCTTGTAGAGGGTGAGTTTGTTCAGGCAAGGATGACCTTCTTATACCCTACACAACTATGTTGTCAGGGTATTATAGCTTTGTGTAGCCGCAAAAGTTTGTAACGTCGCGAAATATTGGTCCTATTGGTCCATATTTAGCGGGTTAAATACACCCTGACTTTTCTGTGAAAAATTGCAAAATTTGTATTCTATAGCGTATATATTTACTCCTGAAGGACATAAAGCCGAGAAGTTTATAGTATATCCAAGAGGAGTGGTTGTCCTTTAAATTGATACCAATTATATTGTCGTATCTACTCGTATGTGGGAGTTACACGTAAGTATTTACATGTGCTTACGTATTCAGATATTATTTAATAAACCATTACCACACTAGAGGGCGGAAATACAGCGCTGATCGCTTTGAAATGTTCCATGAGGTTCCAGTTATGGTCAAGTACAACGCCTATATTTTTCGGTGATGATCAGATAATATTGTTGTGATGAAGTGGACCGAAAACTTATTTTTTGTGTAATTAGAAGGACTCTACTGAATATAAGTAATATTCGGAAAATATGTCAATGTAAGGAAGAAGTCCTGTTGACCTCTAATCGGGAAAGAAGGTGCAACAATCACGAAATATTGCCCAGACTCAGAATAAAAATCCACAAAATGTTAGAGTTCCGTGGTAGTTGTGTAGGGTATCGTATGATCGGCTCCGTCCTATACTATACTGCTCCGCTCACTGGTTTTTTAATTGCATACTCAGACCATAGTAGCAACGCGTTCATACCATTAGCTTGTTTTTTTTTTTTTTTGCCATTTGCTGCCAGTTCCATGTTGGCAGACTCCTTCTCTATCCGTTCAATGGTGGCTGTTACCGCTCCCAATATTCGACCTATTATGTCGATGTCGTCAGTGTAGCCGAGTAACATATGCTGTTTAGTGTACTGAGTGTCTTTTCCAGCAGTATGTTAAAAAGGTCACTTAATGTTATCCTGCATAGCCGTGCAGGAATGCCGACCTCTGAGTGGATTGGGCTGTCGAATGCGTCTTTATATTCGACGAATAATTGGAATGTGTCGATCTGTTTTTCGTAAAACTTTTCCAGGATTTGGCGCAGAGTAAACGTCTGGTCTATCATGGAATCGCCAGGCCGGATGCCGCATTGGCATGATTCAGTAATATATTTGACCATTGGCCTCAGTCCAGGAAGGAAGGAGATTAATTCCTCTATAGCTGTCACATATCGTCTTGTCTTCGTGCACGGGACATAGGATGCTGAGGTTCCAATCATTGGGCATGCATTCCTCTAACCTAAATATTCTAATCAATTGATGCATGCTTCTGATCAGCATCTGACCACCGTTTTGAATAGTTCAGCTGGTAACCCATCTGTACCTACTGCTTTATTATTCTTCCGCCTATTAATTGGTATATTGACTTTATCCTGGCTACGTGGCATACTATCTATACCGTCATCTCTTCTCTGTCACCAGGTTTCCTTCTTCACTCTACAGGAAGATTTGCCACCACCAAAGCCTTCGGTTTGGTGTTCTTATTCTTTGGTAAAATTTCCGGACTTCAGTCTGACTCCTGCATACCTCGATTTCTTTCTTCTTTTTCTGAAAATACGTTTCTCATCTCTCCTTTGTCAATACAAAAAAAATTAAGTAGTGACTACCCGTAGGTTTATTCCATCCTAACCAATGTTACCTAAAAAAACAATAATTTTAAATAAAAAATTGGATTACAGTTTACCTTTCCTTGTCACGACTCGTAAACTTAAAAAAACTCCGAAGCGAGAACAACTGTTCGTTTTAGTCAACAAAACATTTTTAACTTTTAATGTCACAAAAACCCCATCCATCAACGAAAAAAGCAGGACATTGTCCACGTCTTCGACATTTGGTAGCCATTAGCTCTGTTTTAGTTTTATTTAAGTTGCAGGTAATTTTCAACATTACAAGCCGCTTAAAATCATAAAGATAAGTTTTATTAATACCATACCCCAGGTCGAGAAAGAGAGAGAGAGAGGGAGCGAGTTAATTAAAAGAAACAACAAAAAATAAACGCAACAAAACGGCTGACATAAAAGAAATCCGTCGGCCACAGTGGCAATGAAACATAAAACACGAACGAACGAACCTACAAACGCAACCAATCGAGTCCACATTTATTTTATCTGATAACGGACACAGATTTAATGGGGTCATACTTAGGGTTCTGGTAGGGCGTAGGCGTTTAAATTGAGGTCTTAAATTGTCTTCTTAGCCAGTCAGCCAGTCGCTTTGCTTTAGATTTACTTTTATTAGCTTTACGTTTTGCAAATAATTTTTTTCTGTAACGTTTTATGCGAAATGAAATTAAGCTAAATATTTACAAGATAATAAAATGCAAAAACAAAGTAAAGAAGTTGGGATGGGAAATTGAGTTTGCAAAAGATTGGAAGGTTTGGGGAATTTAAAATGAAGTTTACATTCTTTGTTTTTGGCGGAAGAAAGCATGATAGTCATAAAGATTATATTTACACTTTATTACATGCAAATAAATCATGCAGCAAAATTCTTGATTTTTTTGTGGAGAGGGATAGAGGTGAGTGGTTAAATATATTTATTTGGGAAAGACTTACTTTAAGAATCTGAAGTGCTATTGTGGGTAGCCTATGTTCGGGCTGAAGTTCAGGGAACGCAAGTTAGTCTTATAGACGAGCGGGAGGGATTCTATATAGGCAAGCTTTACAAAGTTTTTGGTGCCGATCTGTAGGAAGTCATTTTAGAAACTCTGAAGGATTTCTTCACAGACATAATACAGTCATTGTAGATTTAAAATTAAGACGAATTTGGCAAATAACGATGTAAATTTTCTGAAGATTTGTAACATTGCAAATTGTAAGGGATGTATTTGACAAAATATTATTGTTGTTGTTTTATTCCCTACACAAATATGTTGTCAGGGTATTATAGCTTTGTGCAGCCTCAAGAGTTTGTAACGTCGCGAATTATTGTTCATATACCGATCGTCATATCTCGACTAGCTGAGTTGATCTTGACAAGTGTGCCCGTACGTCAGTCTGTCCATTATAATTTATAAACACGATACAGGCCATAGTTATGGACCAATCGTCGCGAAATGTTGCATGTAGGGTGGGTTCTGGTCAAAGAAGATTCCAATTGTTTTTTGTAATGATCCGTTAATATTTATTGGTTGCTCTAGAGGACACAATTATGGTCCGAACATCACGAAATTTTACACAGGGAAAGGGGTCTGACCATTGAGTAAGCCTGGCGGTTTTGATGAGTATCGGTCAATATTTAGCGGGTCAAATATACCCAGACTTTTGTGTGAAAAATTACAAAATTTGTATTCTGAAGCGTATATCTTTACTTATCATTACCAGACTATAAGGTAAAAATGTCGTGCGGGTCGCTATGAAAGTTTAAAGGAAGCTTACGTTATGGTCAAGGACGTACATATTTCGGACCTAAAGCCTTATTATTGTATGGTTTCCTAGTCGCTCTAGAGACATCTATTGAAAGCTGAACATCACAAATTTTTCATGGATAAGGGATCTGGCTAACTAAGAATGACTGTTTTTTAAATGGCGGGTCAATATTTAGAGGGCCAACTGAACAAAGACTATTTTGGGTAAAATAACCAAATTTGAATCGTATAACGTAAATGTTTACTACGGAAATATATGTCAGGGTAAGAAAAAGGAACTGTTATCCTCTAATCGATTAAGAGGATGCAAATATCGAGAAATATGGCCCAGATACTAAATATAAATATAGTTCTTTGGACCAAATCAGTTTCAGACAATTGGGAGTCAATTTCCGTCCCCACTATCGTCTGATTCGCACGATTACTCTCAAACTTTACACTTTGATTTCTTCCAAACTTTACACATCGTAATATTTCTTCCAAACTTAGTTAAATTTCGAAGATAGTACCTCAACCACAAAAAGGTAAACATTTTGCTAAAAATTAATTTTATAATATCATTCGAAAGGACTATCGGATTTGAATCAAATGAAACGAAGACGGGAGCCATTGGTCCAATACTTATGGTACCTCCACCAGAAATGGTCAACATTTTCAATATTTATAAATCTGGAATGCCGGATTTGATCGAAACTTTGCACAACCTATTATCTTTACCAAACATTCTGAAGGTGAGATCCGCCGACCTTCTCCTTCTGGTACCTCCCGAAAAATGATCAAAATAAAATTCGAACCTGTATGTAATTCCGAAGACATCCGCAAACCATAAGCTGAGGGTATGTATCTGTCGGCAATGCCGAATGACACTGTTTTACTTGAATATTTTTGATTCAGATTCAACAAGTTTCCGGGTAGCCTCCATCTAATGGTGCCCGGTTATTCGTTATTTTGGGGCTTTTGGGCACTTTTTTGACCGAATTTACTCTTGTTTGATATTGCAAGTACGGGAGAGGGGGGCACCTTTGAACACTTTTTTCTTTCAAGCCTCGTTGGTGATCGGCTGGCTACTGTCGGTTCACTGAAGATCGGCTGGCTACAGTCGGCTCGATGGTGATCGGCAGGATACAGTCGGCTCCAAGGTATATTCATAAGGTAACCGTATCAAGGCAGCTGATGGTAACATTATATGTCAAATAGAATTTTGTTATTTTAATTCGCCGGTAGATGAAAAGAGAATTTAAATTTAAAAACAAAAACAATGCGTTTGAATTTTTTTATTTTTATTGAAATACATGTTATGAAAGAATTAAAAAAACCAATGAGAAAAGAAATATAGTCGGACGGGCCGATAATATAAATCTGGAATATTGGACTTAAATTTTTTGCGGAGCAAAACTATGCGGTGATTATCTTATACTTCAGCCTCTAACAATACCATAGTTATGACCTTCATAGAAAACGAAATAAAGTTTTTTGGTCCATTTCAAAATATCATTGCCAAAACTATTGGTTTTGCCTTTGACCAGAACGGAAAGAACATCATTACTTAATGAAGTACAGATGGATGGGCACACAGATATGACTTGAATTTCAGTTGATACAACAGATAACATAAGAACAAACTCTACCCTTAAAGAAGATGAAATTTAAACAGACAAAAGATAGTGGAAACATAGTGGATAGTGGAACAAAATTCTACATCCAGTATATTTTGTCTGTATTTGTGAATCTTGGAGCAGTTACATTTTTGCTTGATTTCCAACACCGAAACACGTTTTGTATGCCTTTATAATGGTATTTCATTTGTTTCGAATTTCATTTGGAGTCCATGGAATGCATTAAAATTCAAGGATAAATAGTCAACGTCCGGTTCCGTTCCTAAGCTCTTCATTGAATTTAAGTCGCTGTTTGATGTTATTTTCCATTCACCAATCTGAATTTGCACAAACATTCACAATTTTAAAAATTAACAAAAAGTAAACAATCATGTTTAATATTTCAAAATGCTGAATTCTGATTGGTTGAATGAAATTCGCTTCAAATTTGATATGTTACGGCGAATCAATTATTATTCGCCTTGTTAACTATTTTGACATATCATGTTCCCAATTCGCCGATGCGGCTACCTTATGTATCTACCTTGGTCGGCTCGTTGTTGGTCGGCAGGTTCGGGGTTTTCAGGGTTCGGATTTTGTCGGGGTTCGGTTAGTAGTTAGTGGTTATTAGTATGGAGCTAGCTATGAGCGGGGAGCTGGCTATGAGCGAGGAGCTAGCAAAGAGCGGGGAGCTGGCTATGAGCGAAGCCGAACCATCGTTAACATTCACCAGTATACGAGACTGCGGACAAGCCACACATCTTCGTCACTCGTAGTTCGTTGACGTCCGAGGTCGACCCCTTCGACATGGAAAAGTGGAACATATATCCGTATGGTACTATGAAGTGAATGAGAATTATTGTGTACTTCAAGGAAATTGTCTGTCGTTTAATGCAATGAAGTTGAAGAACGCAGGTAAAGATACCGGCTAAGGTTTAGAGTGAGACGGTATTCACTACTAAATATTGAGGTGGGTTGACATTAACTTGGGTCGTGCATAATGTATGAAACGGTCACGTTACATTTCCCCCCTCACTTCGAGGAATAAAATGTACAGTGTTGACTTTATTGTGGTAAGGTTTGAGATCTTGGCCATTCACTCTCCTTTAGATATTCTATCTCGAAGTAGGGATTCTGTAACGAGTGCAGCCATTTCAAGGAATGGTGATCCTTTATTACGGTGAATCGGTACCCTTCGAGATATGGTCGCATTTTCTTAATGCCCCAGAGGATGGCCAGACACTTCTGTTCTGTCGTCGAATATTTCTTTTCCAGATCGGAGAGCGAACGACTAGCGTATGCTATTACTGATTCGTGTTCTGCTGGTCGTTGGAACAAAACAACGCCCAAACCCTCGTCGGGTTGAAGAAAGAATTGTCGTGTGAAGTCGGGGCATGCTAGTACGGGTGCCTCGGTCAGGTTTCGTTTCAGGTTTTCGAATGCTTCCGCTTCTGAAGCTGATTTAGTGGGCTTACAACTTTTGCGAAGATTGGTATAAATCGTCTATACCATGATGCCATTCCTAATATACGACGTAGTTCTTTTAAATTGGATGGAAGAGGGAGTTTTCGGACAGCTTCCACTTTGCCTGGATCCGTGTGAATGCCCTCGGGTGTTACTATGTGTCCCAGATATTTGATCGATCTTCGCACGAAATCACACTTCTGAACGTTGATCTGCATTCCAGAGTTCTGCAATCGTACATGGAGGTGCGCAGGCAAGCTTCGTCCCAGTACGATTATATCATCTAAATAAACTAAAACCAGAGGAATGCAAAAAATATGTTTAACGAAAGAAAACTTTCACAGAATTCTTCCTGCGCCCTTAAAACCAAAAGAATAAAAGTTTACAATTACACTGCGAAAACATGGTCACCCATGTACAATTTGTCGACAACTGAAAAAGCTAGCCAAAGTGGTTTACGCAGATAAAGAACAAGATTGCCATATACAAAAATGTGGTAGAGGGTCGGAAAAATTTTAAACAAAGATTTTATGAGCGCTGTTCAAAGGTGCCCCCGTTCAAAAAGTGCCCCCTCTCCCCTATATTTAGGCGCATTTTCACACCGATGTGTCTGGAATTTAGTATAAAGATTTATATATAGTTCTCATATATACTTATGTCCGATTTAATATAAATGGTGTACCAAAGTCCTTATACAAAGTCTTTCGATTTGCTAGATGAGTGTTAACATTCGTGAAAATAGGTTCAGATTTAGATATAGCTCGCATATATATTTTCTACCGATTTTATGTAAATGGAGTGTAGAATAGAAGTAGCAAAGGGCTTTTTGGAAATTCGAAATATATGTATCCGGAAAGTACTGAGATGTACTAAATTTGGTACAATTTCGTGGCATGTGAATGGATTGAGCTAAAAACTTGAAATTTGGAATGCAAATTAAGGTTGAGAAGTAGGGTCGATATGAGGAGAGTTTGGAAAGCATGTACTCACGTGTACGAAAAGTATTATATGGTACTATTTTTGGTACAAATTTGATTTGGAGGTACAAATCGAGCTGGAATTCTGAAAAATTAAAGTAACATTACTGTCGGAGTATGGGATTGGGATATGTACGTAGTTTTGGAAATACTTATGTGTACGTAAAGTACTATATAGTACTATAATTGGTGCAATTTGGATTTGGGTGAACCGATAGAGCTGGAACAGTGAAGTTTGAAGTTAGGATCATTGTAGGGATTAGGATTAGGGTCAGGATTCAGTTTAACAAATCAATTCTTATGGGTACTAAATGGTACTAAATTTAGTACAATTTTATTTTAGGTGAACCAATAGAGCTAGAATCATGAAATTTGGAGTCAGGATCACTGTTAAGGTGTAAGGTTGAAATATGTAGGAAGTTTTGAAAATCCGTACTACTGTGTTCTAAATTTAGTACAATTTGAATTGTGGATGAACCGATAGAGTTAGAATCCTAAAACTTGGATTTAGGATCACTGTGGAGGTGTAGGATTGGGGTATGTAGGAAGTTTTGGAAATTGGTACTACTGTGTACTAAATTTTGTACCATTTGAATTGTGAGTGAACTTGGCTTAGAATCACTGTTGGTATGTAGGATTGGGATATTTAGGAAGTTTTGGAAATTCGTACTGCTGTGTACTAAATTTGGTACAATTTAAATTGTAAGTGAATCCTGAAATTTTAATTTGGAATCTTTGTGGGGGTGTAGAATCGGGGTATGCATGAAGTTTTGTTAGATGGTTGAACAGGGTACTTATGGAAATAATGTGTGTTAAATGGAAAATTTGGATTTGGATGAACCTTTAGAGCTCGAATCATGAAATTTGCTACTAAGTGGAACTCAAATTTATGGTCGATAATAATGTGTGAATTGGTTGTTCTGACATATGCAGTTTGCTGTGAAAATAAAATAATATGTTAATACATGTTTAAATATTTCCTACATTCGCTAACGAAGTTGCGGGCCTATGCTAGTATATATATATATGTCCGATTTTACATAAATGATGCAACAATGTCCTAATGTTTGTACGATTGACACGAAATTTGGCCAACGTATCATATTGAGGCTTGAATGACGTTATTGGATTTTGTTAAAATTGGTGCAGATGCAGCAAGCTTCCATATGTATTTCGAACAAGTGAACCGAATAGCGTGTATGTATCAATTTTGCTATAAATCGTTTTCCATAAATTTGTTCCATGGTACGCGGACGACTCTAAATCTGTCCGAATGAAATTAAATTTAGCATAGGTTGCAGAAAGACATGAGTATGTTCCGAGGCAACATTGACATGCAGTTGTAAGGATACAAAGTGATGAAGGGTATCATATAGTCAGCGCTGTCCGACTTTACTACGTTCCTTACTGGTTTACTGTTGTTAATATCATTTTCCTAAACATAATATCAAACACATTTTAGGTAGATCGCCTTATTAATTACACCAACAAATATTATCTAAAACTGTATTAAGTTAAGTACACTTTTATGACATTTAGTCCCTTTTTTCATAGCCGTCCCTTGAAATAAATTATTTCACCATCCAAGAAAAAAAAACCATTGCATGACTATGTAAATCAAAAAACTACAAGTTGCGTTACATAGCTGAACCTTGTAGTTTTCACTAACATTAGGACGAAAAAAGAAATCCAAACTAACTTATCTTAAATATGCGTTAAAATAAATACCAAACATGACTTTACGAGTATGTTGTGGCTGGCGGACTTTTATGTCCGTCTACTCCCACGTCAAACCAAATGCTATGAAAAGGCGACACATTAAATTTACACTTGGGCCTAGAGAGGATATGCAAATGTGAAATGTCAGCAACCAGCCGCCACTAAAACAAAACATGTTTCAATTAATTAACCAAAAAATGAAAAGGATATGATTAACGAAACAATTTCACAACGGCAATGGCAACCGGAAAACGCAAAATCGAGCTGAGTTGACGGGCTGGCTGACTGCTATTCCTCACACGTGATTCCATATGAATGTGAAAGGCGAATTGAAACAATGGCCGGTGTGACAGACTGCCACTACTGACACGAAATATTTACAGACATACACATCAACAATGTTCACTGAAATGTTAAATTGCCAGGTGACAGGTAAAGATGTTGTAAACAAACGCGACGAACATGCCGACGACGACGACGTGCATGAATCAAAACTCAAAACAGAAACAACAACATTTGCAAAATACCTTTACTTTCTGGCTTCTTTTTTTTTGGTTGGCTAATAAATTGCTTCATATATCATTTCGTCAATTTTGCTTTTGTTGATTTTCAGCTTATCTTTGTCGAATTTTTATTATTCCTCTTCTTCCTTTTTGGTGTGGTGTTAAGATGACTTGAGCGTCTTATAAAACTGACAATCTTAAGCGTTAATTCAAAAGAATTGTTTACATTATCGCCGATTACACAGAAACGTATTCAAAGACAGGCAGCCAGGACGGACGGATGTAGTACTATATATGCTTGAATGACATACTGTCGGACATGTAGAGATATGAGCCTGATTTGTGTGTGTGTGTGTGTGTTTAAATGAAATATTTGCAAATAAAAATTATTCATTTCATGTCTGTTGGTTGGTGGTGGATATATTTATGCGAAACTGTACATCATTTTAAATTCTGCCATATGGGATTTTGTGAAGAGACTCTGAAAAGCCCTTAAAATGATTCCATAAAGTTCTTGAATATATATATATATATATATAATTTTGTCAACATCCATGTATTCAATTTAATTTATTGTTTTTCAAGTGTGATTTTGTGATTAGGCGGATTGAATTGACTGAAAAAATTGGCTATATAATGTCTCTTAAATACCCAACATACGTGTCTTTTTGTTGCGGTTTATGTTGCGGCGGAGCCATTGGACCTTAGGGTGGAGGTTACAAAATGTTTGCAACACATCTAAGTATTCACCGGAGATCCATAATATATGCCGATTTTACCAAGTCCATCTGTCTCGCAATGGATAGAAATTGAAGACCTTGAAATTTCGCACAAACGTTGCTCCACGATCCACGTTTTGGTATAGCATCTGGATGAAGCTAAAAATTTGAAATTTTGAATGCGAATCAAGGTCAAGAAGTAGGGGCGGTATAAAGAGGCAGTTTTGGAAAAGTATTAGATGGTACTATATTTGGTACAATTTTAACTTGGAAGTACGGGTTAAGCTGGAAACCTAGACATTTTTTGGTTCGGTTTTGGAAAAGTACTATATGGTACTATATTTGGTACATTTTTAACTTGGAAGTACGGATTAAGCTGGAAACCTTGAAATTTAAAATAACATTACCTTCGGAGTGGAGGATTTTGGTGTGTACGTAGTTTTGGAATTTTTATACCATACACAACTATGTTGTCAGGGTATTATAGCTTTGTGCAGCCTCAAGAGATTGTAACACCGCGAAATATTGGTCTTAGACTTGACCACTTTTAAGTATACCGATCGTCATATCTCGACTAGCTGAGTCGATCTAGACATGTGTGTTCCATTATAATTTGTTAACACCATACAGGACACATTTATGGACCAATCTACAAGAAATGTTGCATGTAGGATGGGTTCTATCTAATGAAGACCCGTTTTTATACCCTACACCACTATGTTGTCAGAGTATTATAGCTTTGTGCAGCCCCAAGAGTTTGTAACGCCGCGAAATATTGATCCTAGACCCATCTTTAAGTATACCGATCGTCATATCTCGACTAGCTGAGTCGATCTAGACATGTGTGTCCGTCCGTCCGTCTGTCCATTATAATTTGTAAACACGATACAGGCCACAGTTATGGACCAATCTTCACGACATTTTGCATGTAGGATTTATTTTTGTCGGTTTTTCTGGTCGCTCCAGAGGCCGTAATTATGGTTCAAACACTGCGATTTTTTGCATGGAGAAGGGGATCGGGCCAAAAAATAAGCATGTCTGTTTTGATAAGGATCGGTAAATATTTAGCGGGTTAAATGGGCCCTTATTTTTCTGTGAAAAATGACAAAATTTGTATTCTATGGCGTATATGTTTACCCATGAAGAACAAAGACCCGAGAAGTTGATAGCATATCCAAGAGGAGTGGTCGACCTTTAAATTGATACCAATTATATGGTCGTATGTACTCAGATGAGGGAGTTACACTTACAGGTGCTTACGTACTGAGATATTATTTAGTAACCCATTACCACACTGGAGGCCGAACATATAGAGCTGATTGCTTTGAAATGTTCCATGAGGTTCTGGTAGTAGTCAAGGGCAACGGCTATACTTTTCGGTGATGATCAGATAATAATTTTGGGATGAAGTGGACCGACAACTTATTTTTTCGAGTCGATCTATAGTCCACAATTACAAACCGAACATCTCAACACAACCCACGGTCAAGGGAATCTGGACATGTAATTAGAAGGACTGTACTGAATATCCGTAATATTCGGAAAAGATGTCAGTGTAAGGAAGAGGTGCTGGTGACCTCTAATCGGGCAAGAGGGTGCCACTATCACGAAATATTGCCAGGCTCGGAATAAAAATCCGCAGAAAGTTAGATTTCCGTGCTCCGCTCACTTTTTTTGTTTGGGCAAAGATCGTTTATTATTAATGGGATGAAAAGGACCAAATACTTTATTATTGTCGGTTTTTCTGATAGCTCCAGAGGCCGAGTCAAATGGACTGTACTTAATATTAGTAATATTCGGAAAATATGTCAGTGTAAGGAAGAGGTGCTGTCGAACTCCAATCGGGCAAGTTGGTGCAACTATCACGAAATATTGCCCATGCTCGGAATAAAAATCCGCAGAAAGTTAGAGTTTCGTGGTAGTTGTGTAGGGTATCGTACGGTCGGCTCCTTCCGTTCATAATGCTCCGCTCACTGGTTTCACTTATGTTTACAAAAAGTACTAAATAGTTTGTTAGCGCCAAGGTTAACTATGCTGGTCACCCTATTTTCTATTTTCCATTTTTATTTTATTCACCTAATTTGCAACAATTTAGATTTGGGAAAACCGATCGAGCTGGAACACTGAAATTTGGAAATAGGATTACTGTTGGTGTGTCGGATTGGGGTATGGATGTTATTTTGAATATTTATATTTATGGGTACTTTATGGTATTAAATTTGGTACAATATGAATTCTTGGTAAACCGATAGAGCTGTGATCATGAAATTTGGAGTTAGTATCGCTGTTGGGGTGTAGGATTGAGGTGTGTAGAAAGTTTTGGAAATTCGTACTAATTTGTAATAAATTTGGTACAATTTGGATTTGGTAGTTTGAATGGCATAGGTTGCTGAAATCCTGAAATAGAGAATGTACAATTTGAATTTTGTATGGCATAGGTAGTTTGAAATAATTATGACCACTGTTCGGATGTACTAAATGTACGCAATTTAGTACAATTTGAATATTGAGTGAACCGATAGGGCTGGAATCCTGAAATTGAGTAATACGATTTCTATTAGTTGTATGATATATGTAGGTATTTGTACGAAATTTGGAATTAAGATTGGAGTGTATGATTGGGGTTTGAATGTAGTTTTGAAAATTTGTACTAATGGGTACTAATTGATACAATTTGGATTTAGGTTAACCGATTGAGCTGGAATCCTGAAATTGGGTGTTTTAAAAATCGTACTTATCTATATTAATTGGTACTGAATTTGGGTTTGGATGAACCGATAGGGCTGGTAAATGTAAATTGTTGGATTGTTGAGATAGATACTTATGGAAATGTATATCAATGTGTACTAAAAAGTACCAAATTTGGTAAAATTTGCATTTGGTGAACATATAGATCTCGAATTTCTGTTGCGGGCAAAATTGTTGTGTAGTGTTGATATATGAAGGTAGATTTGAACATAAAATTGAACATAAAACATTTAACAATCTATTGAAAACATAGCGGTGTGTACGGTAACCGGTACTATTAACATTAATATATTTTCAAAATTCCCATAATATCTGCAATTTTAAATAAGGAGTCACACACAATTAAATTCTTCCGGTTCCTCAATAAATTTCAAAGGATTTTCTGTTCCTAAAAATAAAAATGTTATTTGTCGTTAATATTGACAGGCGACAAATTTTGCAATTCTAAGCTATCACTGCTGTCGGGGACAACAACTTTGACTTGTTGCAAGTATACATTCAAGTTGTATTGCTGCATCATTAGTTATTTAGAATTGTGAGCACAGTGTTTACAAAAGATCACTTAAGAAATATGTATGTTCGAAATAAAATTTAATACGATTTCAGTTAAGAGAAGAAATGAATCTATATTACGTTGAATATAAATTAAATCGAGTTTCGAGAAAAAAGTATGCATTACCAACTGTAGATTTAATTCGAACTATTCAAGGGCTAGCGAGAGATCGGCCGACTTTCTTCTACATGTGGAGGCACGGGGTTTGCTATCTATATTGCGGACCTTTAAAATAAAAAAATAAGAGTTTCTTACAGTAGAATTCCGGTTTAACATTTATGTGATTTATCGATTTCGCGATATAACGATAGAGCAATTCCATTGCATTGTGTAGGTCTTAAAATGATGTCCATCGAATCAGTTGTACTTAATATAAGGATCTCACACTACAACGAATATAATTTGTCATTGTATTCTCCCATATATAGTTATCTTCCAATCTATGTATGTTTTGCGAATTTTCATTTGACGGCTAAGATGTACTGCACGATGCAACCCGCGAAACGCGAATAATTTCCGAAAAATGCAAATGGATGCGAAATCGGAAACCGGATTTCATTACGGTCCATTAAGAACCACGTTCACGATATTTTTGAGATAAATTGGGTACATCTCTCTTTCGGCTGAAGTTTTTAAAGTTCTGTTTTCGCAAAAGTTAAAAATCGGTATCAGGACATTTATTGAATCGGAAATGATCCACAGAAAACGCAATTAAATCCGCAATATATTAAAAAAAATTGCCAAATTGTGTGTTTTTGGAAGGCCAGTTCCCGCCGTTCTAGTAGATGAATTTTAAGAAGATGATTTCACTTCATCCGAAACGCGGGTACCTATATCATTCAATTGCCAGATCTAAAAAATTTGGCCTGAAAAATAGGTTTTTTAGAAATTTTATTGCATAAAATGTTCCCATTTGGATGAGCATTACTCTGAAGCTGTGCATGCTACATACACAAAATATATATCAAATAACTCAGATTCGCGACTACAATAGTTGAAACTAAAAGTAAAATTCAAAAAATAACAGTAAGGGAAGTAGTAAAGTCGGACGGGGCCGACTATATGATACCCTTCACCACTATGGATATATTAAACAGGACTATTAACATGAAATTGGATGAAACAAAATATGTGATATTTATCTAAATGTGAATCTACCGAGATATATCCATAAAGTATGTAAATCGACTTCAAACAAATATAAATAGGTCATTCGTTGGGCTATGTCTGTACTTCTAGAAAACGCAACTACGTAATTCTATGCTCAATTTTGTACGTTGTGCAAAATTTGATGTCAACCTGACTAGCATGAAGAGTTTGATGTCCAATTTACTTAAAATCGGGCGAAAATATATATGGAAGCTCTATCCAAATATATCGAAGGATATATAGGGACTTTGGTGCACCATTTACATGAAATCGGACGAAACTATATCTGAATCTGGGCCGATTTTCTCGAAACTGGGCAGACATCATTCTAGGCTCAATTCAGTGCGTTATGCCAAATTTCCTGCAAATCGAAAGATATATAGGGACTTTGGGGCACCATTAACATGAAATCGGACGAAACTATATATGGGAGCTATATCTAAATCTGGACCGATTTTCGCGAAACTGGGCAGACATCATTCTAGCCTCAATTCAGTACGTTATGCCAAATTTCATGCAAATCGAAAGATATATAAGGACTTTGGGACACCATTTACCTTATATCGGAGGAAGATATATACGGAAGCTATATCTAAATCTGAACCGATTTTCACGAAACTTTGCACACATCATTCTAGACTTAATTCAGTGCGCTATGCCAAATTTCGTGCAAATCGAAAGATATATAGGGACTTTGATACGCCATTTACCAAAAATCGGCCGAAACTATATATGGGAGCTATATCTAAATCTGAACCGATTTTTCCCAATTTCAATAGGGTTCGTCCTTGGGCCAAACAAATGAGCTGTGCCAAATTTCATCCAAATCGGATCATAAATGCAACCTGTACTTTGTTTACAATTTAACATGGACAGATGGACAGACGGACGGACAGACGGACATGCATAAATCGATTCAGAAAGTGATTCTATGCATATTCTCAAAAGGAACCATGGGTCTATCTCGATTATTTTTGCCTGTTACAAACATATGCACAAAGACACTGTACCACAGTGTGGTGAAGGGTATAAAATACAACAATTTTTTCAAAAATGATACACAAGAGACGTAGTCTTCATTTTGTAGGCTTCTAGTTTTACTTTGACACTAAGACCGTGCAATAAGTGGCTAGTCACAAATCGATAGAGAACATAAAAAAACTGGTTCGCCTCAACCTGTTTTTATACATTTTTATACCCTTCACCACTCTGTGGTACAGGGTATTATGTCTTTGTGCATATGTTTGTAAGAGGCAAAAGGAAACGAGATAGACACATGGTTCCTTTTGAGAATATGCTCACTTTCTTAGTCGATTTATGCATATCCGTCCGTCCGTCTGTTTGTCGATGTTAAATTGTAAACAAAGTACAGGTCGCATTTATAATCCGAATTGGATGAAATTTGGCATAGGTCACTCATTTGGCCCAAGGACGAACCCTTTTGAAATTGGGAAAATCGGTTAAGATTTAGATATAGCTGCCATATATATTTTCGCCCGATTTAATGTAAACGGTCCCTAAATACCTTTCGATTTGCACGAAATTTGGTACAGCGTAATGAATGAGGTCTAGAATGATGTGTGTTAAGTTTCATGAAAATCGGTTCAGATTTGTGTATAGCTCCCATATATAGTTCCGTCCGATTTAAGGTAAATTGTGTACCAAAGTCCCTATGTATCTTTCGATTTGCACGAAATTTGGCAAAGCGTAATGAATTAGGTCTAGAATGATGTGTGTCAAGTTTCATGAAAATCGGTTCAGATTTACATATAGCCATATATATTTTCGTCCGATTTAGGTAAATAGTGCACCAAAGTCCCTTTATTTTATATGCTTCGATTTGTACAAAATTTGGCTTAGGGTACTAAATTGAGTCTAGAATGATGAGTGGTGAGTTGCAGGAAAAACGGTCGAGATTTCGATATAGCTCCCATATATATGTTCGTCCGATTTTATGTAAATGATGCACCAACGTCGCTATACATCCTTCGATTTGCGCGACATTTCGCACAGCGTACTTAATTAAGTCTAAAACGATGTGTGTTAAGTTTCGTGAAAATCGGTTCAGATTTACATATAGCTCCCATATATATTTTCGTCCGATTTTAGGTAAATAGTGCACCAAGGTCCCTTTATATCCTTCGATTTGCACAAAATTTGGCATAGCGTACTGAATTAAGTCTAGAAGAATGTGTGTTAATTTTCGTGAAAATTAGATTTAGATACAGCTCCCAAATATAGATTATATTTTTAACAACGCGGCGTCCCTAATAGCGTGTATCAATTTTGCTATAAATCGGTTTCCATAAATTTTCCCCATGTTACGCAGACGGCTCTAAATCTGCTCGAATGAAATTAAAGTTTGGATAGGTTGGGGAAAGTGGGAACATAGAACATAGACATGCAATTGTTAGGGTTCATATGTATAATATACCCAAAGTGGTGAAGGGACTGGGCCGACTTTACTACTTTCCTTACTTCCACCCAAATAAAGTTTGGAGGTCAGTATCATGAAAAGTTTGCAACGACAGAACAATTAACCCAAAACTATTCACTTATTTTCATATACTTAAGGTGTCACTTATTTTCATTCTCGGTGTCAACAAAATTTTTGATTTAATTCGAATCTACTCTAATTCTAGAATTTTAAGTGAAAATCTGAAAAACTCTTGAAGATATAGCCGATTTATTGTGTCAGCATCAAGTGTCAGCATCAAGTATTGAATTTCGTCTGCAACATCCTGTGTGATGTTTATTTGAAATTGGTTCAGATTTTGTAAAATATGTTCAGATGTAGATATAACCCTTGTATATCTTCGTTTAAGAATTGTTCACTGATTGAGAGCGCACTGAACTGAAGCGCACTAAATGGTGCATGCCACGTTTATATAAATCGGTCCAAATTTACATATAGCTCCCATACATTATTTTGCTTGATTTCATAAAAATATTATACCAAAGAACCCAAATCTGCCGGAACCCAAGTCGGAACCGGATGTCCCTGGCGTTAGTTTGTTGATACCCCGAAAAGTAAATATATTTCCGTGCTTGACTGAGTGTATTACATATTTTCTTAGGAGAACAAATTTCATTTTTAAATCGTTTCTGAATCTCATGTAGTTATTGCAATTAAAAATAATTTATATAAATTTGTATTCCCCCTGAAAACCACTATACCTGATGGAGAGAATGGTTTCAACACTACCACCAACAACCATCTACTTAGTATGGTGATAGTTTTGTCGCCTGTCATGATAATGACGACACTTTACAGCTGTCAATGATTGTAAATGCTAAGTTTTGTGTCTTAATATTGTCGTCTTGTGTGAATAGCAATGTGAGCAATGCGAGAAAGAAAGATATACAACAACAACAGCAAAACTATCCAGGGAATGACAGTCACCAGGCCCAGAGTGACCGATTACACATGCAAATAACCAGGAATGGAATGTCACGGCAAAAAGAGGAAATATATTTTTACTTTACAACAACAGCAGCAGCAACAAAAATGCTTTAACAAACATAATGAGACATAAATATAATAGTGAAAAAAACCGTTTACACCGTTGGCAACAAATTGTCCGTGAATGGGTATTAGTCAATAATAAGTAGATATTTAAAGGTAATTTAATAATAGGAAGTATTAAAGAGTTGCTTTTTGTATATGGACAATAAATACATCAATTAATGTGGGACAAATGCGAACGCAGTAAAGGAAATTTTTAAGATGAGGATTTTTATATTCATGGAATTGAATTTCAACCAAGACTAAATTTTTTGCCATCAAATTACATTGTTGTTCAGTAGCAATAATCAATGTCCGAATATCACGACCCAATTCCAGCTTGTAAACGGGAGCAATCTTCCAATACAATGCCACAGCACTTTTAATACAACAAACAATAGAAAAAGGCCTGAACTTTAGTTCAGTTCGTTATTTTATTATAGGCATTTAGCTGCTTTTTCAGCCATTCGTGTTGCTTTGTGTTACCAATATTACCGTTAAAAAGTTTCAAATCTTGACCAGTTATTTTTTTCCGGGCTGTCTTTTTTGTGACTTTAAAGAAAGCGCCGCCTTTTTGGTGGAGGGTATGAATTGTTGGTGGTGTTGTTGTTAGTTTTTATGCCTAGGAGTTTTTTTCTCCCGACTTTTGGTTTGGCGGTTTCTTTTGTCAGTCGTCATTGGGAGATGATAAATGTTGTGCTATTCACTTTTGTTGGGCAGTGTTGGCAAACATTTTCCCATACAGTGCTGCCGCCCTTCACCACCCCCATACCACCGGAATATCCCTCGCACCAAAAAACGCTCTTTCGGTAATTTCCAAATGTGGTCACTGAAGTCAGAATAATAGCTAAAATTTGACCATGAAGATTAATGACTTCAGTTTGGTTTATTTATTTATTTTTTTCATTCGTTTGGTTGCTTTGTTTTGAATGCGACCAAAGAGGTGGAGTTGAAGCTGTGCTGTTTGCAAAACAATGCCATTGGTGTGTGGATACAAAAAAGGAACACATCGCATCATCATCAGCAGCAGTGAAACGATTCCGATGAATTTCAATTGGAAATCATTTTGGTTTTTTTTCTGTTTCCTTTTGAAAGATTCTTAAGTTATTTCTTTATTGTTATTATTTATCTTATATTTCAACTCCTTATACAAAGTGTCATTCTATCAATCATCCGGACGATTTCGGGTTAGTTTAAGCAAATCAACTGCTGAACGAATTCATTGTTAATGATCTATCTGATGTTTGAATGTTAGAGATGTGTTGAAGTTTTTGGGGGATTATAATGATGAGGTCAGTGGATGATCAAGATTTGAAATTATGATGGTATTTCTTCAAAGAAGAACTCACTTTAATTTCTGAAATCTGAAATCTGCATGTGTTGTATGAGCATTACAAGTTTGTATTTTTTATTGTATTCAGATGCTAGTAAAACCTCGAAATAGTCGGTTCAACGAATCTAGCAAAATCACTGCCCTATGTTATCTATGGTCATACGAGGTCTTCAGGTCTTCATTTATTGAGGTCTTGAATCGATACAAGCCTGCATGACGGTTCGGAAACTTTTCTTCGAATACATATAGCAATGGTTTCGTTTTAATTTCGTTTGAAAGTAAACGTTTTTCATGCTATTTCGGCTCATTTTCATAAATTTCAACAACCAAATCTGAGACCGATTTCCGAAAAATATTTTTCAAACATTTTCCAATAAAAAACCTCACATCTGTTGAATTTTAAAAATTTGTAGTTTAGGTTGGATTAGTACCCTGACTATGTTAGGAGGTGTTCTGTGTTGAAAACCAATCAGTATAGTCAGTCGGGGACGACCATGTAATACCCTACACAACTACCATGGAGTTAAATTGGGAATACAAGTTAAATTTTCGCGACATATGCTCACTCTGTTAATCCCCAGCATGTATGTTAGTATAGGTCCCATATTCGAGTGCATACATCAATATAATTTATATTAATTTATAAATTATATAGTGATTGGCCCCACTTTAACCGTTAAATTTACCCCAAATATTATCAAAGCAGACATGCTCGGTTAAGGGGGTCTAACCGAGGAAAATTTCGTGAAGCTCGGCCCATACTTACTTAGTTTATGACAGAACGGTTGTTCCATAAGCCGAGCTTAAAAAAGATTTCCAGGCGCGTCAGTCTTGTGCGCATCTCATCCAATTTGAAAGGCCATTTCCCGAGATGTTGTCTTCTACTTGATCTTTACATCGGATTCGTGTCCTACCCCTTCTTCGTGAACTATCACTAGGCTCGCTTTTATATGCCTTTTTAGCTGGGGCATAACTATTCAATCTCACAACATGACCTAGTCGCTGCAGCACGATCCGCCTGACTATGTCGATGTCGGAGAATAGATGATATAGCTCATGGTTCATTCGGCGGTTATATTCACCATCGACTCAGATCGACCCATAGATCTTCCGGAGAATTTTTCTCTCAAACATCCCAAGAGCTGCCTCATCTGCTTGCGCATGATTCAGATCTATACAACAGCACGGGAAATACCAGCGTCTTGTTGAGTTTGATTTTGGTCTGGTGAGAGGTGACCTTGTTTTGAGTTGCTTATTCAGACCCTAGTAGCATCTGTTGGCCAACACTATTCTCCTCCGGATTTCAAGGCTGATGTTATTAAGTCAATAAAACTCATGCCGTTGTCGGATGTATCTTCATGGAGGCTGAATTTTCCGACAGTGGGGCCAACAATATTTTCCCTTCCGATTTTTGCATTAAAATCTCCTTGCTGAATTTTAATGACATGGCCAGCGTCATAAGCAGTTTCAAGGCGCTCGTAAAAAGTCTTTGGTCTTTGTTTATCTCTGTCTTCCTTCGGAGCATGGGCAGTTTCGACAGTCCCTTTCCATCGGATTTCCTATAAGGCAATAATATCGGGTTTGTTTGTACTTCTTGAGTACATCCGCCAAGGCGAAAACTGAGCGTCAACCAATTTTTTATAACCTTCACCACACTGTGGTACAGGGTATTATGTCTTTGTGCATATGTTTGTAACAGGCAAACATAATCGAGATAGATCCATGGTTCTTTTTGAATATATGCATAGATTCACTTTCTGAGTCGATTGATGCATGCCCGTCCGTCTGTCCATGTTAAATTGTAAACAAAGTACAGGTCGCATTTATGATCCGAATTGGATGAAATTTGGCACAGCTCTTTCGTTTGGCCCAAGGACGAACCCTATTGAAATTGGGAAATATCGGTTCAGATTTAGATATAGCTCCCATATATATTTTCGTCCGATTTAAGGTAAATGGTGCCCAAAGTCCCTACATATCTTTCGATTTTGCACAACATTTAGCACAGCGTAATGAATAAGGTCTAGAATGTTGTCTGCCAAGTTTCGGAAAAATCGGTTTAGATTTAGATATGGCTCCCATATATATCTTCGTCCGATTTAAGGTAAATCGTAAACCAAAGTCCCTATATATCTTTCGATTTGCACGATGATGTGTGCAAAGTTTCGTAAAAATCGGTTCAGATTTAGTTATAACTCCCACATATAGCTTCGCTCGATTTTAGGTAAATAGTCCACTAAAGTCACTGGAAATCTTTTCATTTGCACGAATTTTGGCATAGCGTACTGAGTTGAGTCTTGAATGATGTGAGCAAAGTTTCGTGAAAATCGGTTCAGATTTAGATATAGCTCCCATATATATTTCATCCGATTTTAGGTAATTTCTGCACCAAAGTCTCTGAAAATCATTCGATTTGCACGAAATTTGTCATAGCGTACTGAATTAAGTCTAGAATGATGTGTGCTAAGTTTCGTGAAAATCGGTTCAGATTTAGATATAGCTCCTATACATATTTTCGTCCGATTTACTTTACATTCATTACACTAGACCCGTTTCGTTACGTTGTACAAAATTGTACGTCATTCGGAACAAGTTTTGTCTTAGGTGTACCATTTATATCAGATCGTATGAAAATATATTTGGGATCTATATTTAAATAAGAAAGCGATATAATGATATTGACATGCGTTTGGTTATGCTACCCTCGTGTCAATCAGACAAACATTGTGACCTGGTTCTACTATTGTGGACGCGGATAAACCTATATGTATATGGGAGCTACATCTAAATCTGAACTGGTTTTCTTCAACATCAATACGGTTCTTATAGGTCCTTGGACCAAAATTAATGAGATGTGCCAAATTGCATCCAATTCGGATACATCGTTTACTACGAATATAGCGGTGAAAAACATTATTCATTACATGACAAGTCGAAGTAGTAAATACAGTTTATAGGAAAATGTGTCAATTTGGTATTTCTGGTGCCCAGTGGGTTATAATATATCCTCGCTAAGCATAAATATACTTCCTGAATTATTCTAATTCCTATATTTTTTCTCGTCTCAATATGGATGTAAAATTTAAAAATGCTTTGTTAAAATAAATAAAAAAAGTAAATAAAACAATCTTCAAACACGAATATAAATATAGGTCAGGCCATTTACCTTCTATAGTTCACTATTTAGCAATTTTAAACAACATCAAAAATCCTGTTAAATGTTCAACCCCTAAGGACATATCGTCCCTTGTTATTCAAAATCCTTTGATTTAATCCCTCAAACTTGTCAATCAAAACACAAAACATGTTTTATTTTTCCCCCAAAAACAAGAATAAATAAATCTGGAGCATTTCAGTTTAATCCTCTACTCCTTTGCCCATTTTGCAGCGCAATGCAAGGGCTATAAAAATAAAATTAATTTGGCTTAGCATAATCTCCTAGAAAATATTAATTGATACAAATACGAGAACAGTGCAAGCACAAACAAACAGACAGACAAACAAGCCGAAACATATCAAATGTCTGACACTGAACTGCAGTCAGTCAACGAGTCGGCAATTGAGAGTGAGGAATAACTGTCAGCAACCTTATGCCTGCCTGCCTGTCCGACACCCTTTCACACCACCACCACCATCAGCAGCAGCAACCATTTTTTTACATGAATTCATAATCCCTGGTTGCACGCCGCTAAAAGGGAGTCACACTACTGCGCCCATATTCCATGCAGTAGTCAGGCAGTCAGTCAAGACGGCTGATATGTCTAGCCATGACATGGCCATGTTATGATTGAGAATGTTTACAGAAATTAAGTTTCTTTCACTTGAGCCAAAATAAACATTGGCACGCGTTGCAGCTTTTCTTTCGTTCACGTTGCCTTGATTTCAGGTTTAGTTTTTTGTTGTTATTGGATTTTTTGCTGTTATGTTGACTTCTTGTTTTTATTCGGATTTCTTTTTCCGTTGAGTTTTTGGCTTTTCTGACATTTGTCCAAGCTGAAAATAAAACAAAAGGTAAACAAAGACTCTATGGATGAATGAAAATATGGTTTATGGATGGGAGGGAGAAGGAAGGATCAATGGATGTAGGGCTTAGCTGCAGCATGCATTTATTTATGGTCGCGGTCGCATTGGAAGTTACTGCTGCCATTTGATATCTATAAAGCCAATTAGTGTGAACGTAAAGTTAATGAGATATGACAAGGATGTCGTCGGCTGCCAAACTCAAGCAAAAATATGGGGTGGTTGGACTTGCTATTGTTGCCAAATTTTAATATATCTTTTTAAACCCTTCACCACACTGTGGTACAGGGTATTATGTCTTTGTGCATTTGTTTGTAACAGGCAAAAATAATCGAGATAGACCTATAGTTCCTTTTGAGAGTATGCATAGAATCACTTTCTGAGTCGATTTATGCATGTCCGATTTATGCATGTTCATGTATTTTTGTTAACAAAGTACATGTCGCATTTATGATCCGATTTGGCACAAGTCACTTATTTGGTCCAAGGACAAACCCTATTGAAATTGGGAAAAATCGCTGCAGATTTAGATATAGCTCCCATATATATTTTCATCCTATTTAAGGTAAATGGGGCACCAAAGTCCCTCTATATCCTTCGATTTGCACGAAATTTGGCACAGATTACTGAATTAGGTCCAGAAAGATTTGTGCCAAGTTTCGGGAAAATCGGTTCAGATTTAGATATAGCTCCCATATATAGCTTCGCCCGATTTTAGGTAAATATTCCACTAAAGTCCCTGAAAATCTTTTGACTTGCCCGAAATTTGGCACATATATATTTTTATCCCATTTTAGGTAATTGGTGCACCAAAGTCCCTATATATCGTTTCATTTGCACGAATTTTGGTATAGGGAACTGAATTAAGTCTAGAATTCTAGATTCGTGAAAAGATCCATAGCTAGGCCGATTGACACAACGTACAGATGTAATATAAATTAGTCTTTGACAAGTGTCTCCGAAATCGGTTCAGATATATTTATAAAACAAAAACCCGTCGTCTGTTAGGTTACATATGTAGAATATACCCAAAGTGCAGAAGGGTATCATATAGTCGGCCTAGTCCGACTTTACTACCAGCCAGGCTGAATTGAAGTTTACCTATAGAAAAACTAATTCAGCCAGGCTGAATTGAAGTTTTCCTATAGAAAAACTAATTCAGCCAGGCTGAATTGAAGTTTTCCCAAAGAAAACCTAATTCAGCCAGGCTGAATTGATGTTTTCCCATAGAAAAACTAATTCAGCCAGGCTGAATTGAAGTTTTCCTATAGAAAAACTAATTCAGCCAGGCTGAATTGAAGTTTTCCTATAGAAAAACTAATTCAGCCAGGCTGAATTGAAGTTTTCCTATAGAAAAACTAAATTAGCCAGGCTGAATTGAAGTTTTCCTATAGAAAAACTAATTCAGGCAGGCTGAATTGAAGTTTTCCTATAGAAAAACTAATTCAGCCAGGCTGAATTGAAGTTTTCCTATAGAAAAACTAAATCAGCCAGGCTGAATTGAAGTTTTCCTATAGAAAAACTAATTCAGCCAGGCTGAATTGAAGTTTTCCTATAGAAAAACTTATTCAGCTAGGCTGAATTGAAGTTTTCCTATAGAAAAACTTATTCAGCCAGGCTGAATTGAAGTTTTCCTATAGAAAAACTGATTCAGCTAGGCTGAATTGAAGTTTTCCTTTAGAAAAACTAATTCAGGTAGGCTGAATTGAAGATTTACTATAGAAAAACTAATTCAGTTAGGCTGAATTGAAGTTTTCCTATAGAACAACTAATTCAGCTCGTCTTAATTCCTTCAAACAGACTAATTCATCTGGGCTGAATTGAGGTTTTCCTATAGAAAAACTAATTCAGCTGGGCTGAATTGAAGTTTTCCTATAGAAAAACTAATTCAGCTGGGCTGAATTGAAGTTTTCCTATAGAAAAACTAATTCAGCCAGGCTGAATTGAAGTTTTCCTATAGAAAAACTAATTCAGCCAGGCTGAATTGAAGTTTTCCTATAGAAAAACTAATTCAGCCAGGCTGAATTGAAGTTTTCCTATAGAAAAACTAATTCAGCCAGGCTGAATTGAAGTTTTCCTATAGAAAAACTAATTCAGCCAGGCTGAATTGAAGTTTTCCTATAGAAAAACTAATTCAGCCAGGCTGAATTGAAGTTTTCCTATAGAAAAACTATTTCAGCCAGGCTGAATTGAAGTTTTCCTATAGAAAAACTAATTCAGCCAGGCTGAATTGAAGTTTTCCTATAGAAAAACTAATTCAGCCAGGCTGAATTGAAGTTTTCCTATAGAAAAACTAATTCAGCCAGGCTGAATTGAAGTTTTCCTATAGAAAAACTAATTCAGCCAGGCTGAATTGAAGTTTTCCTATAGAAAAACTTATTCAGCCAGGCTGAATTGAAGTTTTCCTATAGAAAAACTTATTCAGCCAGGCTGAATTGAAGTTTTCCTATAGAAAAACTTAGTCAGCCAGGCTGAATTGAAGTTTTCCTATAGAAAAACTAATTCAGCCAGGCTGAATTGAAATTTTCCTATAAAAAAAAACTATTTCACATGAACTGGATTTAAGTTTCTCTAATTTATTTTTTTTAAATATAGATATTTTATGTGCCCAAACGTTTAAAAATATCAGTTTCTTATAATACTACAATTGATGAGATGTTGTACATCTCATCTTGATAACAGAGCACAGTTTAAAACGAACATCAATTATTGCAATTTTTCATGTGGAAAACATGTCCTGTTGTAATACCAAAATTTCACACAAAAATTTTTAATCATAATGAGCAAAAATTAAGACGAAGAAAAAAAAAACGCTCACCCAAATGAGTGATTGTTTGTTTATCTATTTTATGAAATAATCACCTGGCTGTCGCGTGCACACACACACACACACACCCAAAAATGCCACATTAATTTGTCTGCAAGCCTGGAACCAAAAGCAACGATTGAAAAAAATTAAGCTGCAGCATATTGCCAGCCAGACAACATTTGTGGTAGACGGCAAATTAAGTTGTGTGGTTTTCAGCTTACCCACGTAGCCGAGCAGCGTATATTAACCTGTGAAACGCTCCTTTCAAATCCACAGGTTTGGTTTTTTTTTCGGTTTGTGTTTTCTCACTGAGCATATCTTTTTATGCAAAACTGAGAAAACCCACTCATAATTCGTTTGATTTCCAGGCGTTATCGCTGTGTTACATAGTCAAGTCCGTCGTCGACTTTTGCAGCCTTAAAGCCGACACTTGTAATGCGGCACAGCCTGTCTAAGTGGAGCCATGGTACATGTAACAAAGCCGAATTTACTGTGTTTTTTTTTTCACTCGTCGCTGATTTCCTTCTCTAGTCAGTCATAGTCAGGCTAGGCGAAACAAGCGAGTCAACAAGCCATCATCATCGTCATCAGCAGTTCACATCCCACACATTTCACAAAGATCTTTATTTCATCAGGAGAGAAATCCGACTTTTGAAAATCGTAATTTGTCTTGTTTTGTTAGTTTTTGTGTGTTGAGAAAATTTTGCATCTCCGACGCACCTTTTCGAAATGCAAAGATGTTAAATTGACATTAATTTTATATGAAGCAACAAGTCGCACAAATATGACAACATTTTCATATACAGTGATAATTTCTTACAAATTTTATTATGCATCAGATGGTTGAATTTACGTTGCCTGATTTGACAACTCAAACCATTTTTTTCGAACAAAAAATTAATAGAGCTTTGAAATGTTTGAAATATTGAAACCTCCAAGAATGTTTGGTATTTAAAATTGGATATATCTGCACACGATTTAGTATAACCGTCATATAACCGTACCACCCTATTGTAACCATATCCTATAGGAAGGGTTTTTGGAGCGCGAAAATATCTTTGAAGAAAATGTTAAAGATTAATTTTCTATTTTTTCACTTCCATTTTTAACACCCTGTAACTCACAACCGAATGCACCAAACAAAAAACAGCAACATATTTATACCCTTCACCTAGGATTTGGGAATTCCCGACTTTTTTCATTCCCGGGAAATCGGGAATTCAAAATTTTCATTACCGGGTACCCGGGAATTCCCGGGACTTTTTACAACCTTTGTAAGTAAAAATATTAAAGGGTAGTATATTAATTAAATAA
This sequence comes from Musca vetustissima, assembly GCF_032173495.1. NCBI lineage: Eukaryota > Metazoa > Arthropoda > Insecta > Diptera > Muscidae > Musca > Musca vetustissima. The sequence continues at coordinate 39,773 of NW_026883578.1, forward strand.
TTAGAGTTATAAAAAATGTACGTTCTACGTCATTGTACAATAACGCTTAAAAAGAAATAATTAAAAATTCATTTTCAAATAAAAGTATTTTAGTACGTTCTGTCTATGCCTTAAGCATTGAAATTTTTTTATTTAGAATAATAATATTTATTTAGAAATACAATCTCCCGCTTTCCCGCTTTATCGGGAAATCCCGGGAATATCGATGTCAAAATAATCGATAAATCCCGGGAATACTCGGGACGGGAATTCCCGAACCCAAACCCTACCTTCACCACACTGTGGTACAGGGTATTATGTGTTTGTGCATATGTTTGTAACAGGCAAAAGGAAACGAGATAGACACATGGTTCGTTTTGAGAACCTATGCATAGAATCACTTTTAAAGACGATCCGTCTGTCTGTCCATGTTAAATTATTGAAATTGGGAAAAATCGGTTCAGATTTAGATATAGCTTCCATATATATTTTCGACCGATTTAATGTATATGGTGTAACAAAGTCCCTATATATCTTTCGATTTGCACGAAATTTGGCACAGCGTACTTAATTAGTTCTAGAATGATGTATGTTAAGTTTACTGAAAATCGGTAAAGATTTATATATAGCTCCCATATATATTTTCGTCCGATTTAAGGTAAATGGTGCACCAAGGTTCCTTTATATTCTTCGATTCGCTCGAAATTTGGCACAGCGTAATGAATTATGTCTAGAATGATGTGTGTTAAGTTTCCTGAAAATCGGTTCAGATTTAGATATAGCTCCCATATATATTTTCGTCCGATTTTAGGTAAATGGTGTGCCAAAGTCCCTATATATCTTTCGATTTGCACGAAATTTGACACAGCGTACCAAATTATGTCTAGAATGATGTGTGTTAAGTTTCGTGAAAATCGGTTCAGATTTAGATATAGCTCCCATATATATTTTCGTCCGATTTTAGGTAAATGGTGTGCCAAAGTCCCTATATATCTTTCGATTTGCACGAAATTTGACACAGCGTACCAAATTATGTCTAGAATGATGTGTGTTAAGTTTCGTGAAAATCGGTCCAGATTTAGATATAGCTCCAATATATTTTTTCGTCCGATTTAATGTAAATGGTGTACCAAAGTCCCTATTTATCAGTTGATTTGAATGATGTATGTTTAGTTTCCTGAAAATCGGTCCAGGTTTAGATATAGCTCCTATATATATATTTTCGTCCGATTTTATGTAAATGGTGCCGTCCGATTTTACACAAAATTGACACAAACTTTTCACAACGTACTGGAGTTAGAATAACCTAGAAGTTGGATTTTAATGCTTTACCATTTAGGAGGGCCCAAGGGCTCTTTTCATAATTTTGTCCCTGGTCCTTTAAAAATTCGACGTCTTTTAGGTTTCATCTGTTGGATATACCGAAAGTAGTGAAGGGTATCATATAGTCGGCCCCGTCCGACTTTACTACTTTCCTTACTGTTTTTTTGCTGCGAAATGTCACATTTCCAATGAGCATAAATCTGAAATTTTACGTGAAATCTATCAGTACAGTCATCTGCCGAAAAAAATAATGGATTTCTTTTTCCCCAACCTTTAAGTCTCTGTACTGACACAGCCAACGTTACCACTACATGACTGTATTTGAATAATCCCGGGCTCATTTGGCCACCAAAGTAACTGTATTTTCGGCATCTTTCTTGACAGAAAATTACCGGTATGTTTTTATTGAATAAACAATTTGTATCAAAGGTTCAGGTGAATTTTACCTCCTCACCATTTCCATAGTTTCATGGCCATGTAATTTACGGAAAAAAATATAGGTTCATCGGTGCACCATTTGCATAAAGTCAGATGAAATTATATATAGGATCTGAATCAAATACTGAACCGATTTCAACATAATGTGCGTCGATCTGCCCCCGTGCGTCAATCTGCCCCAATTTCAATACGCAGTTCAAAATGTTGTCTCAATTGAAACCTAGCAGTTTGGTGCAACCTTGGCAGTTTTGTGCACCATTCGAATTAAATCGGATGAAAATATATATGGAAGCTATATCTGAATCTAAATTGAATTTCTCCAATAGTTTTCGTCCTTAACCCAAATAGGTGTTCTGTGCCAAATTGTATCCAATTCGGAACATTTTTTTACTCAAAAAAAAAAAAAAAAAAACGCATGTTCGGACGACATACATAAATCGACTCACAGTGAGATTCTATGCATATTCTCAAAAGGAACCATTGGTCTATCTCGATTTATTTTTCTTCTTACAAAATATATGGACAAATACATAATACCCTGTACCACAGTGTGGTGAACCATTCAAAATACCCAAAAGTGGGGGTACCATTATATGGTGTCTACCCCAAAAATTGGACCAATGTTGATAATTTTTGGTGAGAGGATTTAGTATCCCAATACAGCAAATTACAAACAATTCGATAGAAAAAAATTGTCAGAAATAATCAAGCGGATATTTGTGGGCGTTATATGGCGGCTACCCCAAAAATTGGACCGATGCTGATCATTTTTTGTAGGCAAATTTCGCAAATGGGAATCAAATATTTCTCCTTTAAGTTAAAAAAAACATTCCAAATATTTTTGTTATTTCCAAACCTCCATTTCCATTGGTATTTCATTTGTTTTCAAATATCTAAAAATCTAAATGGTTTTCCAATATCAACGGGAAAAAATAAAACTATCCATTTAAAGTTGCTACCTTGGCGTTTTCGTTTTGTATTCCTTCGCTTTTTCTATTGTTTTAGCACGACCATATATTAGTTTTTACCACATTTTTATGTTTTTCGCCAGGTAGCCTAAGGTGTTACTATTTGGAGACCCGCCTACTTTTGTCTGCCAAGCATTTGGAAATTTATTTCCCTGACGAAAACAAAGCAACTTTAACCTTTACTTTATGATAGAGAAAGGAGAAAAGAAGACAGAGGTGGTCTATATGTTTTACCAAAACTGAAACCTGCATATTTTCTTAGCAAGGTATGACCGAAGGTGGAAGGTGGGGAAGCGGATAAACAAGCTATTCACAAAATTGCTTTCGCTTGCATTTGCAAGAGGGGTTTCTTCTTCAATGTGTTGACTCCTCAGACTGGCCAAGGATTGTTATTAGGTTATGTTTACTTGCCATACTCTTTCGTATCAGTTACTGCAAATCTTTAACATCTGCCGCTGGTCTCCTTTGTTGTTCCAAGACAGGCGAGACAGGGTTTGGTTGTTTGGCCATTCGTTCGTTTGGTCGTTAATATGTTATTGGCAACATCATCATTATCATAATGGCTGGCATTATTTACACCTTTAGGTGCATATAGGGGGAGTTTATGGTTTTTTGCTATAGAATATAGATTTGGCTTTAATTTTTTGGTAGATTTAAATTTTTTGCTCTAAATATTGGTTTTTGGATTTCGACCTCTTTTGTATTTCTACAAATGCTATAATTTCGAGAGAGGGCTTTTTCTACTTAATAATATCCTTGATATCCACTTCAAGGTAACGATGATAAACTAAATTTTTCAAATCTGTTGTCTATACAGAATTCCTTTCCTCCCCTTGGCATTCTATAACTTATCCTTATAACCAACATCGTCATGGTCATTATTATCATTATTTTCAGTGTGTGTGTGTTTGTGTATTACTGGTTGTCAATAATTTACCAACATCGATTAACTATTGGAACGTGATAAGGTTATTTAAGGGTTGCTCTTTAGATTCTTAACTTTAAGCTGAATTCTAAGTGGCACAAGGGCTGTCTGTCTGTCTACCAGTCTGATACACACTCACAAGTGAGCGAGGAATATATAAACCGACCACATGACACAGCTGAAAATGAAACTGTCCACGATGATGATAAGAACAACATCAAGGATGTGGTGGGAGTAATAAACCTCTGCCACAGTGACAGTAAGTAAATTCTACGTTCGAGTTAAATGCTACTACCAAATGGTGGCCAAATAATGGAAAAGCACAGTGGTTATATATATTATGGATATATGTAATATTTAATCAACAGCGGCTAAACGGCCCAATCAAATTGTTAGTTTAGACAGGATCCTATCTGATGGCACACTTTACTACTGAGGAATAATAATCTGCCGTATTTTAAAACGACTCAATATCTCCCCATTCGCAGAACATAGTCTTTAACTTTATCCTGACTGACGATAAACTCCTACGAGGACTGCTATATGTATCTGGCGTAATAAGGAAAGTGCGACTACATACCATCAAAACGGTATTTATTGTTTTTCTAATTATTCACCAGTATGAGCTATACAGGTTTCGTGCGCTCTGACCAATTGTCGGTAGCAATACGAGATGTAAAGGAGTCGGAGCGAGGTCCGGAAATATTAACAAGGAGTAAAGCACCAAAGCTTTGATGCAGGCACATCCTCCTGTAGAGTTGAAGATGGAAACATGGTGACATTTACAGATAGCTTGTTGATGATTTGGATGGAGCATTTTGCAAAGCTTCTGGTATCAAAAAGTAGCGGTGAAGATGATATCCCAGAACCAATAAGAGATGACGGTATAGATTGTATACCACCTAGCCAAGGTGAGGTCAGAATAGCAATTAATCAGCTGAAGAATAATAATAAAGCAGCCGGTGCCGATGGATTACCAGTCGAAGTATTCAAGGCTGGTTGTCAGATGCTTGTCAGTAACATGTACCAGCTGAAGTATTATTTGGCTAGAGGAATGATTGTCCAATGATTCGAACCTCAGCATCCTGTGTCCCGTGTACAAAAAATAGGACAGGACGGAATAAGTCTCCTTCCCACCGCATATAAAGTGATTACTGAAGCCAATGGTCAATGACATTATTGGGCCATAGCAATGCGGCTTCGGGCAAATCTACCATTGACCAGATTTTCACTCTGCCAAATCCTGGAAAAGAGCCACGAAAACACCTCGACACATTCCACCTAAAACATAGCGAGCGATAACAGTCACATTTGAACAATTTGAGAAGGAGTCTGCTAAAGTGGGTCTGGTAGTAAATGGCGGGAAGACCAAGTTGATGGTATCAACGCTCAAGACGTCCAGCAGACTCGGACCAAAGAAGGCTATGTTGATGGTATCAACGCTCAAGACGTCCAGCAGACTCGGACCAACTGTGGAACTTGAAACCTACAGCTTCGAAATAGTCAAAGCGAATACGTTGGCTAGGCCATGTTGTGAGAATGGATGAGAATACCCCAGCTCAAAAAGCACGTAAAAGCGAGCCAACTGATGGCTCACTTAGAAGGGGAAGGCCACAAATATGATGGAAAGGTCAAGTGGAAGACAACATCTCGGAAAATGGTCTCTAAAATTGGAAGATCTGAAGCTATATTGGATCAAGTTTTGATCAAATTACTGCCACTACAATGGGAAATGTGGCTAAAACATTCAAAATACTGACAATGGCGCTACTCTCTTGTTGAGCTATATAGCTGGTAAAAATGTGCCAAAACTCCGCCAAAATACAGAATATTGCATATCATTACTTTTGAATTGTCTTCGAAGACCCACAGAGACTGGTATGAGCTCAATTCTCCAGAGTTCATTAAATTATTTTTAAACATTCTTTAAGACTCTTGTATGCTATTTTCACCACTAGATGTATCCTTTGGATTATTTCGACCATTGTTGAAGTGCTCATCGCATTCCTGACTTCTATAGATATCATAATAGAATATCCGAACCTCTTAATATATATATCGTGAAGGGCTACTCAAATCCTACACCGACTTTTATACAGCACCTTACAGACTAATATGAGGGGACATTTACTATTCTGACGTCTAGAGGATATGCTCATATGCTCTTCAAATTTCCATGCATATTTTTATGTTTTCTACTCTTCATTTATTCTTCTTTATGATATACGATCTCTATAGAATTCCTATTATATAACTAAGATCTCTAGAGGGTTCCCACAAGCTAATTAGATTTTTAATATACTATGACCTCTACAGTGCACTTTGTATGACATGTTGGCATATAGAGGGCGCATGATACTCTCTTTAGATTCCAATGAAGTGCCTCACATAATACTCGGACCTCCAGAGAACTCTACAAATATTATTCTGAACTCTTTAAGTTATGGGGAGGCTATATATATATATATTATATAATTCTGATCTCCAATTAGACTTGTAATCTACGTCTAGAATGCACTTCGTATGAAATGTTGACGTCTACAGGGAGCATGACTCCATATAATACCACATACAATACTGGGACCTCCAGAGAACTCTGCATATATTATTCTGAACTGTATAAGCTATATACAGTAGATTGCGCGAACGAAGAACATTGGTTATAACGAACTTTTTTTATAGAGAACTGGTCATGATGTTTTAAGATATATTTTCATACAAATGTTTACTCTTTTAAGAGCTATAGTGAACTTTTTATTAAGGTACTATTTATTCTGTCCTAACGTTCAGTTTATTTTAATTTTGTTATAAAGAACTGACTACAAATATATATAATACATACTTCCAATGACAATACTCATAAAAGCAATTTATACGCTAACGCCGGCAACCTTTACAAAAAATGTCAGGTTCATCAAAGAACCAGTAAGGAAAGTAGTAAAGTCGGACTGGGCCGACTATATGATACCCTTCACCACTTCGGTTATATTCTACCAGACGTTGAAGGACCATTAACACGAAAATGGAACAAAAAACATGTCATTCTTCAACATATACTAAATTTTTCATTTGGTCAGATATAGGATTGCTTCTTACAATGGGCAAAATTATATCAAAATCTGAACCGATTTCAATAATACTTACCAGAGATTAAGTTATATTAACTACAGTTCATTGTACCAAATTGTGTGGCAATCGGACAAATTGTGGGTATTTAGTGCACAATTTACATAAAATCGGAAGAAAATATATATAGAGCCAAACCTAAATCTTTGCCGTGCAAACCGAATATCGACTTTGGTGCCCCATTTACATTAAATAAACGAAAATATATATGGGAGCTATATCTAAATCAGAACCAATTTTCAGGAAACTTAACACACACCATTCTAGACCTTATTCAGTACACTATAGCAAATTTCGCGCAAATCAAAAGTTACATATCGACTTTGGTGCACCATTTACATTAAATCGGATGAAAATATATAGGGGTGCTATATCTAAATCTGAACCGATTTTCAGGAAACTTGACACACATCAGTCTAGACCTAATTCATTACGCTATGTCAAATTTCGTGGAAATCGAAAGATATATAGGGACATTGGTACACCATTTACATTAAATCGGACAATAATATATATGGAAGTTATATCTAAATCTGAACCGATTTTTCTCAATTTCAATAGGGTTCGTCCTTGACGGAGCATAAATCGACTCAGAAAGTGATTCTATACATATTCTCAAAAGGAACCATGCCTATCTCGTTTCCTTTTGCCTGTTACAAACATATGCACAAAGACATAATACCCTGTACCACAGTGAGGTGAAGGGTATAAAAAGAGAAGCAGCTTAAGTATTGTCAAAAATGACACAAAACTAACTGAATATACTTTTTCTGCTAATCTTGGGTTTTACATTACCTTGTATATAACAAATTAAGTGCCTTGGTCCCTACTAGTTCGGTATAACCGTACTTCACTGTATATAGATTGAAGTATACCGTCCTTGAAACCTACTCAAACCACTAAAAAACACTTCGTATGTCATTCTGTCACCTAGGGGACTCATCGTACTCTATTCAGTCTCCTAAGAATTCCGCATTCCATAGTGGAACCTTCAAATGTATGCTGGGAAACGCCCATGAATTCCTCTATCTCACGCTATGTCACATTATGAGCGATATCAACGTTCTGCAACAGAGGTTTTGGGCGACGTTCGTCTCTGATTGAAATCGTGAATCCAGATTTTCACAGGACTTCGTCGCCATACAAATATTTAAGTTCATCCTGTCGTGATTGACCATGTTGAATATTGGAAAAAATTATCGCCCGAAAATACCCAGGAATTTATTTCAAGTCGCTATGAACAACACAACACATGGTCGAACGTCACTGCGTACTAAGTACGACTATGAAAAAAATTTCAATGTTAAACCGTGTATCTTTGGTGTACCATCGTAAAGTCAGACACAACTACATCCGCAACTATCTTCACTCCTAACCCACTGTGCAGTGAGATGCCAACAATTGAACCATCTGTCAATTGCAAGTGTATAAAAAGTAAAGGACTACAAAACTTCCCAGTTGAATGTAAAGTGTTTAATAAGTTGTAGTTTTACTCCGGCATGAACAACATTGACAGAACATCATCATCCTCATCATCTACTCCAAGAAGACAAGAACTTAAATATCTTATCAAAAAAGATGACAAATACCACACTCTCCACAACTATGCCACTCTGCCAACTGTTTCCGCCGAGCAACTCAAATGTCCTCAACAGAAGTTTGATTGTTAACAAATGAAGTGTAAAAGAAGTTCGAGTACAGGACGTCACATCCTTTTTTTTGCTGAGGAAACTAAGTCAAAGTCATTATCAAAAAATTTCCTAATTACTTAAGATGACATGAAAACAATGGAGATTTATTTTGGTGAGTTGGGAGTGTGGATGGTTGGAAGTGTGTTTGGGGTAGACAAAATTGTTAGTCGGATGGCTGGTTCGTTGATTGGTTGACTGTCCAACAGAACGGAAAGGATGGCACATGAGTGGATTGAAGAATGCTTTCGACAGAATAGTATTGATAATTAAAGTATCATCATCGACGTTATTGTCATCGTCATCATCGTGATTGGTTTGCTCAGTTAACAAGACAAATCATAACAAAAGAGTGAAATGCCAAACTTGAAACAAAGAAGAAAAAGTAACAACATTTAAGTAGATTTAGTACTAAAAGGATATTTTATGAGTTCTTAAAAGTTCTTGTCAACATCACTTGTTTTTGTTTCGACGCATTACTTTGTCCAGCTTTATTTTTATGCAAAAACGTTTATCATTTCGAATTTAGTATTTAATGGTGATTTGGACACGTGCCTGGCTGGCTGACAATTGGTCATAGCAGAAGGAGGTCAGATTTTCGCCGGTAGTGGGTTATAAAAATAATTCATCGGTATTTTATGTTTATTGTTCCGATATTCATTTTATTTGGTATCTAATAAAAATGAAGATGGATAAATGGAACTGTTCGAATAAAGCGACGTTCAATTAAAATGAAAAAGTCAAATAGGTAAAAATTTATAAATAAGTTTAATAAAACATGTATTTTTTAACGGTTTTTAGCATATAGTCATATGATTACTTTCATGAAAAGGTCTGTTATCATTGGATGCCGCAATTAGTACAAAGAAAATATTGGTTGCGGTGCTTCAAAAGAAAGTTACAGATTACGAAGAATGGATTTATGCGTATGAGCCTTACACAAAACGCAATTAGGCGCCACATCCTGGAAAAGATCCTCGTAAAACACATCGACACATTCCACCTATTCGTCGACTATAAAACCGCATTCGACGGCCATATCCGTTCAGATGTGTATAAAGCCAGTCATGTCTGCGTTTGGCATTCCTGCAAAATTAATGCAGGATAACTTTAACTGGCACAAGATCAGCAGTTAAAGTCCTTAACCCTTTCAGTGTCAACAAAATTTTTGTCGGAATAAAAATCTAAAATTTTGTATTTAAAAGCATATAAAGGCACAGAGTTTAGAAAAAAACACAATTTTTATTTTAACCCTCGGACAGTTTTGTCTGTCTTTCAGCAAAAACAAAAACATAAATTGTAACGGTACATGGGATAACCGAAAAATCGAAAGAGAAAGAGAGTAATTTTAAATGTCGAATATATTCGACAAAAACACTGAAAGGGTTAAATTAAAGACCTCTCAGAGCCCTTCAATACCGAACGAAAATCGACATAATGGGTCGAACATTGTGAGCGGAGTCTGTCAAAGTGGGACTAGCAGTAAATGGCAAGAAAACCAAACTGATGGTATCAACGCGCAAGACGTCCAGTAGACTCGGACCAACTGTGAAATTTGAAAACTACAGGTTCGAGGCAGTGAACGATTTTATATACCTCGGTACCGGCATAAGCAAAACTAATAACATCAGCTTTGAAATCCGGAGGAGAATAGTGTTGACCAACAGATGCTACTGCGGTCTGAGTAAGCAATTCAAAAGCAACGCCACCTCCCGCCAGACCAAATTCACACACAACAAGACGCTGATATTACCTGTGCTGTTGTATGGATCTGAAGCATTGGTATTTTCGCAATCAGGTGAGACAGCTCTTCAAGTGTTTGAGAGAAAATTTCTCCGAAAAATCTATGGGCCGATCTGATGGTAAATACGCCGTCGAGTGAACCATGAGCTATACCATCTATTCTCTGACATCGACATACTCTTAGATACGCTGTGCAACATGTCATGGCATTCAGCCAAATTTTGGGCATTCAGATTAAATCGGAAGAATATATATCTGGAAACTATATCTAATTTTTAACCGATTTTAGCGGAAAATAACACATATCATTGTAGACATATCATTGTACGGAATACCAGACAAATTTTGTCTCAATTGGACAAACTTCGGGAGATTGCTGTACCATTTTCATAATAAATGCGACCAGTACTTTTTTTTTAAAATTGAACAAATAACATAACAGCATAGCAATACGTAAACGAAACGAGTAGA